>NC_088396.1:52622536-52925036 GCF_034236695.1 Oncorhynchus nerka
CAACACTATAACACACTGCAGGGTGAGTCAACACTATAACACACTGCAGGGTGAGTCAACACTATAACACACTGCAGGGTGAGTCAACACTATAACACACTGCAGGGTGAGTCAACACTATAACACACTGCAGGGTGAGTCAACACTATAACACACTGCAGGGTGAGTCAACACTATAACACACTGCAGGGTGAGTCAACACTATAACACACTGCAGGGTGAGTCAACACTATAACACACTGCAGGGTGAGTCAACACTATAAGACACTGCAGGGTGAGCCAACACTAACACACTGCAGGGTGAGTCAACACTAACACACTGCAGGGTGAGTCAACACTATAACTCACTGCAGGGTGAGTCAACACTAACACACTGCAGGGTGAGTCAACACTATAACACACTGCAGGGTGAGTCAACACTAACACACTGCAGGGTGAGTCACACACTCAACATAACACACTGCAGGGTGAGTCAACACTATAACACACTGCAGGGTGAGTCAACACTATAACACACTGCAGGGTGAGTCAACACTATAACACACTGCAGGGTGAGTCACACATAACACACTGCAGGGTGAGTCAACACTATAACACACTGCAGGGTGAGTCAACACTATAACACACTGCAGGGTGAGTCAACACTATAACACACTGCAGGGTGAGTCAACACTATAACACACTGCAGGGTGAGTCAACACTATAACACACTGCAGGGTGAGTCAACACTATAACACACTGCAGGGTGAGTCAACACTATAACACACTGCAGGGTGAGTCAACACTATAAGACACTGCAGGGTGAGCCAACACTAACACACTGCAGGGTGAGTCAACACTAACACACTGCAGGGTGAGTCACACTGCACTGGGTGAGTCAACACTATAACTCACTGCAGGGTGAGTCAACACTAACACACTGCAGGGTGAGTCAACACTATAACACACTGCAGGGTGAGTCAACACTAACACACTGCAGGGTGAGTCAACACTATAACACACTGCAGGGTGAGTCAACACTCTAACACACTGCAGGGTGAGTCAACACTGCATCAACACACTGCAGGGTGAGTCAACACTATAACACACTGCAGGGTGAGTCAACACTATAACACACTGCAGGGTGAGTCAACACTATAACACACTGCAGGGTAACACACACTGCAGGGTGAGTCAACACTATAACACACTGCAGGGTGAGTCAACACTATAACACACTGCAGGGTGAGTCAACACTATAACACACTGCAGGGTGAGTCAACACTATAACACACTGCAGGGTGAGTCAACACTAACACACTGCAGGGTGAGTCAACACTATAACACACTGCAGGGTGAGTCAACACTAACACACTGCAGGGTGAGTCAACACTATAACACACTGCAGGGTGAGTCAACACTAACACACTGCAGGGTGAGTCAACACTATAACACACTGCAGGGTGAGTCAACACTCTAACACACTGCAGGGTGAGTCAACACTATAACACACTGCAGGGTGAGTCAACACTAACACACTGCAGGGTGAGTCAACACTAACACACTGCAGGGTGAGTCAACACTATAACACACTGCAGGGTGAGTCAACACTATAACACACTGCAGGGTGAGTCAACACTATAACACACTGCAGGGTGAGTCAACACTATAACACACTGCAGGGTGAGTCAACACTATGAGTCAAACACACTGCAGGGTGAGTCAACACTATAACACACTGCAGGGTGAGTCAACACTATAACACACTGCAGGGTGAGTCAACACTATAACACACTGCAGGGTGAGTCAACACAGGGTGAGTATAACACACTGCAGGGTGAGTCAACACTATAACACACTGCAGGGTGAGTCAACACTATAACACACTGCAGGGTGAGTCAACACTATAACACACTGCAGGGTGAGTCAACACTATAACACACTGCAGGGTGACTCTGGATAAGAGCGTCTGCTAAATGACTTAAATGTAAATGTAAATGTCAACACTATAACACACTGCAGGGTGAGTCAACACTCTACCACACTGCAGGGTGAGTCAACACTATAACACACTGCAGGGTGAGTCAACACTATAACACACTGCAGGGTGAGTCAACACTATAACACACTGCAGGGTGAGTCAACACTAACACACTGCAGGGTGAGTCAACACTATAACACACTGCAGGGTGAGTCAACACTCTAACACACTGCAGGGTGAGTCAACACTATAACACACTGCAGGGTGAGTCAACACTATAACACACTGCAGGGTGAGTCAACACTATAACACACTGCAGGGTGAGTCAACACTAACACACTGCAGGGTGAGTCAACACTATAACACACTGCAGGGTGAGTCAACACTATAACACACTGCAGGGTGAGTCAACACTATAACACACTGCAGGGTGAGTCAACACTATAACACACTGCAGGGTGAGTCAACACTATAACACACTGCAGGGTGAGTCAACACTCTAACACACTGCAGGGTGAGTCAACACTATAACACACTGCAGGGTGAGTCAACACTAACACACTGCAGGGTGAGTCAACACTAACACACTGCAGGGTGAGTCAACACTATAACACACTGCAGGGTGAGTCAACACTATAACACACTGCAGGGTGAGTCAACACTATAACACACTGCAGGGTGAGTCAACACTATAACACACTGCAGGGTGAGTCAACACTATAACACACTGCAGGGTGAGTCAACACTATAACACACTGCAGGGTGAGTCAACACTATAACACACTGCAGGGTGAGTCAACACTATAACACACTGCAGGGTGAGTCAACACTATAACACACTGCAGGGTGAGTCAACACTATAACACACTGCAGGGTGAGTCAACACTATAACACACTGCAGGGTGAGTCAACACTATAACACACTGCAGGGTGACTCTGGATAAGAGCGTCTGCTAAATGACTTAAATGTAAATGTAAATGTCAACACTATAACACACTGCAGGGTGAGTCAACACTCTACCACACTGCAGGGTGAGTCAACACTATAACACACTGCAGGGTGAGTCAACACTATAACACACTGCAGGGTGAGTCAACACTATAACACACTGCAGGGTGAGTCAACACTAACACACTGCAGGGTGAGTCAACACTATAACACACTGCAGGGTGAGTCAACACTCTAACACACTGCAGGGTGAGTCAACACTATAACACACTGCAGGGTGAGTCAACACTATAACACACTGCAGGGTGAGTCAACACTAACACACTGCAGGGTGAGTCAACACTAACACACTGCAGGGTGAGTCAACACTATAACACACTGCAGGGTGAGTCAACACTATAACACACTGCAGGGTGAGTCAACACTATAACACACTGCAGGGTGAGTCAACACTATAACACACTGCAGGGTGAGTCAACACTATAACACACTGCAGGGTGAGTCAACACTATAACACACTGCAGGGTGAGTCAACACTATAACACACTGCAGGGTGAGTCAACACTATAACACACTGCAGTGTGAGTCAACACTATAACACACTGCAGGGTGAGTCAACACTATAACACACTGCAGGGTGAGTCAACACTCTAACACACTGCAGGGTGAGTCAACACTATAACACACTGCAGGGTGAGTCAACACTAACACACTGCAGGGTGAGTCAACACTATAACACACTGCAGGGTGAGTCAACACTATAACACACTGCAGGGTGAGTCAACACTATAACACACTGCAGGGTGAGTCAACACTATAACACACTGCAGGGTGAGTCAACACTATAACACACTGCAGGGTGAGTCAACACTATAACACACTGCAGGGTGAGTCAACACTATAACACACTGCAGGGTGAGTCAACACTATAACACACTGCAGGGTGAGTCAACACTATAACACACTGCAGGGTGAGTCAACACTATAACACACTGCAGGGTGAGTCAACACTATAACACACTGCAGGGTGAGTCAACACTAACACACTGCAGGGTGAGTCAACACTATAACACACTGCAGGGTGAGTCAACACTATAACACACACACCCCTCTCTTTTTTGTACACTGTTGCTACTCTCTGTTTATTATCTATACAGTCACTTCACCCCTTCCTACATGTACATTGACTCGTTATCGGTAACCCTGTATATGGCCTCTTTATTTTATTGTGTTACTTTTTATATCTTTTACTTTAGTTTATTTGGTAAATATTTTCTTAACTCTTTCTTGAACTGCACTGTTGGTTAAGGGCTTGTAAGTAAGCATTTGATGGTAAGGTCTACACTTGTTGTATTTGGCGCACGTGACAAATTAAGTTTGATTTGATTGGAAGAATTAAATCAAATGTTAAATATGTTTTGATTTGTTTAACACTTTGTTTGTTTTCTTCATGATTCCATATGTGTTATTGCATAGTTTTGATGTCTTCACTATTATTCTACAATTTAGAAAATAGTAAAATATAAAGAAAAGCCCATGAATGAGTAGGTGTTCTAAAAACTTTTGACCGATAGTGTATGTGTTATTGCTTTTCAACCATATTGTGGATTCAGGGCTATCTATCTAATAGAACTCAAAGGGTTTTCTTTCATTGAAGCTTCTCTGATGTCAAACATGTCAAATGTGGTGTACCGCAGGGCAGCGCTCTAGGCCCTTTACTCTTTTCTATTTTTACCAATGACCTGCCACTGGCATTAAACAAAGCATGTGTGTCCATGTATGCTGATGATTCAACCATATACTCATCAGCAACCATAGCTAATGAAGTCACTGAAACCCTTAACAAAGAGTTGCAGTCTGTTTTGGAATTGGTGGCCATTAATAAACTGGTCCTGAACATCTCAAAAAAATAATAGCATTGTATTTGGTACAAATCATTCCCTAAGTTCTAGATCTCAGCTGAATCTGGTTATGAATGGTTTGGCTGTTGAACAAGGTGAGGAGACTAAATTAATTGGCGTTACCTTAGATTGTAAACTGTCATGGTCAAAACATATAGATTCAGTGGTTGTAAAGATGAGGAGAGGTCTGTTTGTGATAAAGAGATGCTCTGCTTTTTTGATACTGCATTCCACAAAGCAAGTCCTGCAGGCTCTAGTTTTGTCTAATCTTGATTATTGTCCAGTCGTGTGGTCCAGTGCTCTAAGGAAAGACCTAGTTAAGCTGCAGCTGACCCAGAACAGAGTGGTACGTCTTGTTCTTCATTGTAATCAGAGTGTCACGCCCTGACCGTAGAGTGCTTTTTATGTCTCTATTTTGGTTAGGCCAGGTTGTGATTTGGGTGGGCATTCTATGTCCTTTTTCTATGTTTTGTATTTCTTTGTTTTGGCCGGGTATGGTTCTCAATCAGGGACAGCTGTCTATCGTTGTCTCTGATTGGGAACCATACTTAGGTAGCTTTTTCCCACATGGGTTTTGTGGGTAGTTGTTGTCTGTATTAGTGTTTGCACCTTCGGTTTCATTTATTCTCTTGTTATTTTGTATTTTGTGTTCAGTTCGATAAAGAAACATGAACTTATTACGCTGAGCTTTGGTTCGACTACTCTTCCTCATCCGACGACGAAAGTCGTTACTCAGAGGGCTGATATAAATACTATGCATGCCAGTCTCTCTTGGCTAAGAGACTGACTGCATCACTTATATTTATAAGAAACAATGTGTTGAAAATCCCCCAAAAATGTAATAGTCAACTTACAACACAGCTCTGATTTTTATTTTTTTTTACCTTTATTTAACTAGGCAAGTCAGTTAAGAACAAATTCTTATTTTCAATGACGGCCTAGGAACAGTGGGTTAACTGCCTGTTCAGGGGCAGAACGTCAGCTCGGGGGTTTGAACTTGCAACCTTCCGGTTCCTAGTCCAACTCTCTAACCATTAGGCTACCCTGCCGCCGTGGGGTAAGTGTGATACACACACTTACCCCACCAGACATGCCACCAGGGGTCTTTTCACAGTCCCCAGGACCAGAACACACTTACCCCACCAGACATGCCACCAGGGGTCTTTTCACAGTCCCCAGGACCAGAACACACTTACCCCACCAGACATGCCACCAGGGGTCTTTTCACAGTCCCCAGGACCAGAACACACTTACCCCACCAGACATGCCACCAGGGGTCTTTTCACAGTCCCCAGGACCAGAACACACTTACCCCACCAGACATGCCACCAGGGGTCTTTTCACAGTCCCCAGGACCAGAACACACTTACCCCACCAGACATGCCACCAGGGGTCTTTTCACAGTCCCCAGGACCAGAACACACTTACCCCACCAGACATGCCACCAGGGGTCTTTTCACAGTCCCCAGGACCAGAACACACTTACCCCACCAGACATGCCACCAGGGGTCTTTTCACAGTCCCCAGGACCAGAACACACTTACCCCACCAGACATGCCACCAGGGGTCTTTTCACAGTCCCCAGGACCAGAACACACTTACCCCACCAGACATGCCATCAGGGGTCTTTTCACAGTCCACAAATCAAGAACAAATTCAAGAAAGCATACATACAGTATTATATAGAGCCATTATTGCATAGAACTTCCTTCCATCTCATATTGGTCAAATAAACAGCAAACCTGGTTTTAAAAAAACAGATAAAGCAACACCTCACGGCACAACGCCTCTCCCCTATCTGACCTAGATAGTTGGTGTGTATGTATTGATATGTAGACTACTTGTATGTAGTTACGTCCTTGCACTGTTCTTGTCTATACGTTCTGTATTATGTCATGTTTCGTCACCCCAGGAAGAGTATATGTTGCTTTTGCAACAGTTAATGGGGATCCTAATGAAATACCAAAATACCTCAATTTAGTGTACATCATTATAAAATATAAATGGTCTGTGTGTTTGGTGTGTAGGTCTGTCCTGGCAAGATGACATCACCCAGTACATTGTTACCAAAGAGCTGAGCAGAGTTCCTCACACCCCGAGACCCTCCAAGACCTCTTCCTCACAGTAAGGATCATTACACATTTACAGAATCTAACAGTGGAGTTAGACAAGTAATGGGCCTTTTCCTCTTATCGATCCATCATCTTATCGTGCCTCTGTGTAATTGTACTTGCCCAGATGAAAATTAGCCGGGTTGGCTAAATCTAGCATATCCACAAAGTGGGTGTTTATTGTTCCTGTCAAGTAAACCCAATGAAAGAAAGCAAGTTAGTGGAGTAGACATGCAATATTATGCTTAGAACTGCCCAAAATATACAAAATCATCTTCCTTGTCCTTCCTCTCAGACCCAAGCAGAGCTCCTCCAATCAGAGAGGATACCCCAGCAGCTCCTCCAATCAGGGAGGATACCCCAGCATCTCCTCCAATCAGGGAGGATACCCCAGCATCTCCTCCAATCAGGGAGGATACCCCAGCATCTCCTCCAATCAGGGAGGATACCCCAGCAGCTCCTCCAATCAGGGAGGATACCCCAGCAGCTCCTCCAATCAGGGAGGATACCCCAGCAGCTCCTCCAATCGGGGAGGATACCCCAGCAGCTCCTCCAATCGGGGAGGATACCCCAGCAGCTCCTCCAATCAGGGAGGATACCCCAGTCAGGCTGACAGCCACCAGGACTACATGATAGTAGACCATGCCCAGTTCCCCCTCCGCATGCAGACCTCTCCCATGGACCCCTATACTTATCAACAGGTACTGTAAGCCATGCACATTAGCACGTACACACAGACACACACACAGACACACAGACACGCATACACACACAGCTGTGTTTTCATGAAATGTCAGGACTTTTTGTTTAAAAAAATCACCATTAAAAATTATTTTTTCCCTAACCCCTAACCTAATCTTAACACCAAAAACCCTAACCCCTTCTCAGGACATTAAGGTGAAATGTCAGGACATTAAGGTGAAATGTCAGGACATTAAGGTGAAATGTCAGGACATTAAGGTGAAATGTTAGGACATTAAGGTGAAATGTTAGGACATTAAGGTGAATTAGTACACACACACACACACACACACAATAGAACATGTGTCCTCATCCGTAAAACCATGTGTGTTTTCTCTCTCTGTGTTTTACAGCACAGATTCCAGGAAGATGTAGAGCGCTCCCTCCACCAGGGAGGAGGAGTCTACCCAGGGCCCCGCCCCCCCTCTAGATCCCTGGGTTCACTATTTCTCTCTCTGTATTTTACAGCACAGATACCAGGAAGATGTAGAGCGCTCCCTCCACCAGGGAGGAGGAGTCTACCCAGGGCCCCGCCCCCCTCTAGATCCCTGGGTTCACTATTTCTCTCTCTGTATTTTACAGCACAGATACCAGGAAGATGTAGAGCGCTCCCTCCACCAGGGAGGAGGAGTCTACCCAGGGCCCCGCCCCTCCTCTAGATCCCAACAGGCCAAACAGAGAGAGAGAGACCGTCAACTGCTGCAGGACGTCATCTCCCTCTATCTGTCCTCTTCCCCTGCACAGCCCTCGTTCCGCCACAGGGGGGCAGCAGCACTTCCGGCCTCGCCCTACTACGAGGACCTGGAACTGCCTCTGGACTATGTGGAGGACTACAGTCTGACAGGGCAGGATACGGCCAGGCAACAGCAACAACAGAAGAAGATACGGTTACAACTACAACAACAGAAGAAGAAGGTTCCTCAGGACTACAGCTCTCTGGCTGGGCTGGATGGTGAGATAGTAGAACTGTTGAAGTACCTTAAGTAGCAGTGTGTTAATTAACTCATTTAATGAATTCATTCAAATGAACTAGGTTCAGTAGCAGGGTGTGTGTAAATTCACTGGGGAAGCCAAGCCAGTTAATTTTTTTTTCCATATTACAACCTATGTGTTGTGATAATTGAGTTGTTTGCTCTGCAACCTGTTAGTTTATATGCCTTGCAACCGTGATATATAGACCTAAAGGCAGAGACAATAAGACACAGTGATATATAGACCTAAAGGCAGAGACAATAAGAAGACACAGTGATATATAGACCTAAAGGCAGAGACAATAAGACACAGTGATATAGAGGCCTAAAGGCAGAGACAATAAGACACAGTGATATAGAGGCCTAAAGGCAGAGACAATAAGAAGACACAGTGATATATAGACCTAAAGGCAGAGACAATAAGAAAACACAGTGATATATAGACCTAAAGCCAGAGACAATAAGACACAGTGATATAGAGGCCTAAAGGCAGAGACAATAAGAAGACACAGTGATATATAGACCTAAAGGCAGAGACAATAAGAAGACACAGTGATATATAGACCTAAAGGCAGAGACAATAAGAAGACACAGTGATATATAGACCTAAAGGCAGAGACAATAAGAAGACACAGTGATATATAGACCTAAAGGCAGAGACAATAAGACACAGTGGCAGAATAAATTCAACACATTTACATTTACATTTAAGTCCTTTACCACACCTTTGTTTCATCACAAAACCGGAGAGGAACCTCTGTCCAGTGAAGTCCACAAAGCATATTGCATGTAACTAATAGTTATATGACCTACAGCAGGTCAAGCAAGTTAATGTTTCTGACATTTTCGGACCACTAAACAACTACTGATTTAGAACCACAGAGAGTTACCGCAAGTCGCATAGAAAACAGGAGCTGCCTCCACTATTCCAGCACCATGTCAACAACAGGAGCTCCTCCACTATTCCAGCACCATGTCAACAACAGGAGCTGCCTCCACTATTCCAGCACCATGTCAACAACAGGAGCTGCCTCCACTATTCCAGCACCATGTCAACAACAGGAGCTGCCTCCACTATTCCAGCACCATGTCAACAACAGGAGCTGCCTCCACTATTCCAGCACCATGTCAACAACAGGAGCTGCCTCCACTATTCCAGCACCATTTCAACAACAGGAGCTGCCTCCACTATTCCAGCACCATGTCCAAAACAGGAGCTGCCTCCACTATTCCAGCACCATGTCAACAACAGGAGCTCCTCCACTATTCCAGCACCATGTCAACAACAGGAGCTCCTCCACTATTCCAGCACCATGTCAACAACAGGAGCTCCTCCACTATTCCAGCACCATGTCAACAACAGGAGCTCCTCCACTATTCCAGCACCATGTCAACAACAGGAGCTCCTCCACTATTCCAGCACCATGTCAACAACAGGAGCTCCTCCACTATTCCAGCACCATGTCAACAACAGGAGCTCCTCCACTATTCCAGCACCATGTCAACAACAGGAGCTCCTCCACTATTCCAGCACCATGTCAACAACAGGAGCTCCTCCACTATTCCAGCACCATTTCAACAACAGGAGCTGCCTCCACTATTCCAGCACCATGTCAACAACAGGAGCTGCCTCCACTATTCCAGCACCATGTCAACAACAGGAGCTCCTCCACTATTCCAGCACCATTTCAACAACAGGAGCTCCTCCACTATTCCAGCACCATGTCAACAACAGGAGCTCCTCCACTATTCCAGCACCATTTCAACAACAGGAGCTCCTCCACTATTCCAGCACCATGTCAACAACAGGAGCTGCCTCCACTATTCCAGCACCATGTCAACAACAGGAGCTGCCTCCACTATTCCAGCACCATGTCAACAACAGGAGCTGCCTCCACTATTCCAGCACCATGTCAACAACAGGAGCTCCTGCACTATTCCAGCACCATGTCAACAACAGGAGCTGCCTCCACTATTCCAGCACCATGTCAACAACAGGAGCTGCCTCCACTATTCCAGCACCATGTCAACAACAGGAGCAGCCTCCACTATTCCAGCACCATGTCAACAACAGGAGCAGCCTCCACTATTCCAGCACCATGTCAACAACAGGAGCAGCCTCCACTATTCCAGCACCATGTCAACAACAGGAGCAGCCTCCACTATTCCAGCACCATGTCAACAACAGGAGCTGCCTCCACTATTCCAGCACCATTTCAACAACAGGAGCTGCCTCCACTATTCCAGCACCATGTCAACAACAGGAGCGCCTCCACTATTCCAGCACCATGTCAACAACAGGAGCTGCCTCCACTATTCCAGCACCATGTCAACAACAGGAGCTCCTCCACTATTCCAGCACCATGTCAACAATAGGAGCTGCCTCCACTATTCCAGCACCATTTCAACAACAGGAGCTCCTCCACTATTCCAGCACCATGTCAACAACAGGAGCTCCTCCACTATTCCAGCACCATGTCAACAACAGGAGCTCCTCCACTATTCCAGCACCATTTCAACAACAGGAGCTCCTCCACTATTCCAGCACCATGTCAACAACAGGAGCTCCTCCACTATTCCAGCACCATGTCAACAACAGGAGCTGCCTCCACTATTCCAGCACCATGTCAACAACAGGAGCTCCTCCACTATTCCAGCACCATGTCAACAACAGGAGCTCCTCCACTATTCCAGCACCATGTCAACAACAGGAGCTGCCTCCACTATTCCAGCACCATGTCAACAACAGGAGCTGCCTCCACTATTCCAGCACCATGTCAACAACAGGAGCTGCCTCCACTATTCCAGCACCATGTCAACAACAGGAGCTGCCTCCACTATTCCAGCACCATGTCAACAACAGGAGCTCCTCCACTATTCCAGCACCATGTCAACAACAGGAGCTGCCTCCACTATTCCAGCACCATGTCAACAACAGGAGCTCCTCCACTATTCCAGCACCATGTCAACAACAGGAGCTGCCTCCACTATTCCAGCACCATGTCAACAACAGGAGCTGCCTCCACTATTCCAGCACCATGTCAACAACAGGAGCTGCCTCCACTATTCCAGCACCATGTCAACAACAGGAGCTGCCTCCACTATTCCAGCACCATGTCACACAACAGGAGCTGCCTCCACTATTCCAGCACCATGTCAACAACAGGAGCTGCCTCCACTATTCCAGCACCATGTCAACAACAGGAGCTGCCTCCACTATTCCAGCACCATGTCAACAACAGGAGCTGCCTCCACTATTCCAGCACCATGTCAACAACAGGAGCTCCTCCACTATTCCAGCACCATGTCAACAACAGGAGCTCCTCCACTATTCCAGCACCATGTCAACAACAGGAGCTGCCTCCACTATTCCAGCACCATGTCAACAACAGGAGCTGCCTCCACTATTCCAGCACCATGTCAACAACAGGAGCTGCCTCCACTATTCCAGCACCATGTCAACAACAGGAGCAGCCTCCACTATTCCAGCACCATGTCAACAACAGGAGCAGCCTCCACTATTCCAGCACCATGTCAACAACAGGAGCAGCCTCCACTATTCCAGCACCATGTCAACAACAGGAGCAGCCTCCACTATTCCAGCACCATGTCAACAACAGGAGCTGCCTCCACTATTCCAGCACCATTTCAACAACAGGAGCTGCCTCCACTATTCCAGCACCATGTCAACAACAGGAGCTCCTCCACTATTCCAGCACCATGTCAACAACAGGAGCTGCCTCCACTATTCCAGCACCATGTCAACAACAGGAGCTCCTCCACTATTCCAGCACCATGTCAACAATAGGAGCTGCCTCCACTATTCCAGCACCATTTCAACAACAGGAGCTCCTCCACTATTCCAGCACCATGTCAACAACAGGAGCTCCTCCACTATTCCAGCACCATGTCAACAACAGGAGCTCCTCCACTATTCCAGCACCATTTCAACAACAGGAGCTCCTCCACTATTCCAGCACCATTTCAACAACAGGAGCTCCTCCACTATTCCAGCACCATGTCAACAACAGGAGCTCCTCCACTATTCCAGCACCATGTCAATAACAGGAGCTGCCTCCACTATTCCAGCACCATGTCAACAACAGGAGCTGCCTCCACTATTCCAGCACCATGTCAACAACAGGAGCTGCCTCCACTATTCCAGCACCATGTCAACAACAGGAGCTGCCTCCACTATTCCAGCACCATGTCAACAACAGGAGCTGCCTCCACTATTCCAGCACCATGTCAACAACAGGAGCTGCCTCCACTATTCCAGCACCATGTCAACAACAGGAGCTGCCTCCACTATTCCAGCACCATGTCAACAACAGGAGCTCCTCCACTATTCCAGCACCATGTCAACAACAGGAGCTGCCTCCACTATTCCAGCACCATGTCAACAACAGGAGCTCCTCCACTATTCCAGCACCATGTCAACAACAGGAGCTCCTCCACTATTCCAGCACCATGTCAACAACAGGAGCTGCCTCCACTATTCCAGCACCATGTCAACAACAGGAGCTGCCTCCACTATTTCCAGCACCATGTCAACAATAGGAGCTGCCTCCACTATTCCAGCACCATGTCAACAACAGGAGCTGCCTCCACTATTCCAGCACCATGTCAACAACAGGAGCTCCTCCACTATTCCAGCACCATGTCAACAACAGGAGCTGCCTCCACTATTCCAGCACCATTTCAACAACAGGAGCTCCTCCACTATTCCAGCACCATTTCAACAACAGGAGCTGCCTCCACTATTCCAGCACCATGTCAACAACAGGAGCTCCTCCACTATTCCAGCACCATGTCAACAACAGGAGCTGCCTCCACTATTCCAGCACCATGTCAACAACAGGAGCTCCTCCACTATTCCAGCACCATGTCAACAACAGGAGCAGCCTCCACTATTCCAGCACCATGTCAACAACAGGAGCTCCTCCACTATTCCAGCACCATGTCAACAACAGGAGCAGCCTCCACTATTCCAGCACCATGTCAACAACAGGAGCTCCTCCACTATTCCAGCACCATGTCAACAACAGGAGCTCCTCCACTATTCCAGCACCATGTCAACAACAGGAGCTGCCTCCACTATTCCAGCACCATGTCAACAACAGGAGCAGCCTCCACTATTCCAGCACCATGTCAACAACAGGAGCTCCTCCACTATTCCAGCACCATGTCAACAACAGGAGCTCCTCCACTATTCCAGCACCATGTCAACAACAGGAGCTCCTCCACTATTCCAGCACCATGTCAACAACAGGAGCTCCTCCACTATTCCAGCACCATGTCAACAACAGGTGCTGCCTCCACTATTCCAGCACCATGTCAACAACAGGAGCTCCTCCACTATTCCAGCACCATGTCAACAACAGGAGCTGCCTCCACTATTCCAGCACCATGTCAACAACAGGAGCTGCCTCCACTATTCCAGCACCATGTCAACAACAGGAGCTGCCTCCACTATTCCAGCACCATGTCAACAACAGGAGCTGCCTCCACTATTCCAGCACCATGTCAACAACAGGAGCTGCCTCCACTATTCCAGCACCATTTCAACAACAGGAGCTCCTCCACTATTCCAGCACCATGTCAACAACAGGAGCTGCCTCCACTATTCCAGCACCATGTCAACAACAGGAGCTCCTCCACTAATTCCAGCACCATGTCAACAACAGGAGCTCCTCCACTATTGCAGCACCATGTCAACAACAGGAGCTGCCTCCACTATTCCAGCACCATGTCAACAACAGGAGCTCCTCCACTATTCCAGCACCATGTCAACAACAGGAGCTGCCTCCACTATTCCAGCACCATGTCAACAACAGGAGCTGCCTCCACTATTCCAGCACCATGTCAACAACAGGAGCTCCTCCACTATTCCAGCACCATGTCAACAACAGGAGCTGCCTCCACTATTCCAGCACCATGTCAACAACAGGAGCTGCCTCCACTATTCCAGCACCATGTCAACAACAGGAGCTCCTCCACTATTCCAGCACCATGTCAACAACAGGAGCTGCCTCCACTATTCCAGCACCATGTCAACAACAGGAGCTCCTCCACTATTCCAGCACCATGTCAACAACAGGAGCTGCCTCCACTATTCCAGCACCATGTCAACAACAGGAGCTGCCTCCACTATTCCAGCACCATGTCAACAACAGGAGCAGCCTCCACTATTCCAGCACCATGTCAACAACAGGAGCTCCTCCACTATTCCAGCACCATGTCAACAACAGGAGCTCCTCCACTATTCCAGCACCATGTCAACAACAGGAGCTCCTCCACTATTCCAGCACCATGTCAACAACAGGAGCTCCTCCACTATTGCAGCACCATGTCAACAACAGGAGCTCCTCCACTATTCCAGCACCATGTCAACAACAGGAGCTCCTCCACTATTCCAGCACCATGTCAACAACAGGAGCTCCTCCACTATTCCAGCACCATGTCAACAACAGGAGCTCCTCCACTATTCCAGCACCATGTCAACTACAGGAGCTCCTCCACTATTCCAGCACCATGTCAACAACAGGAGCTCCTCCACTATTCCAGCACCATGTCAACAACAGGAGCTCCTCCACTATTCCAGCACCATGTCAACAACAGGAGCTCCTCCACTATTCCAGCACCATGTCAACAACAGGAGCTCCTCCACTATTCCAGCACCATGTCAACAACAGGAGCTCCTCCACTATTCCAGCACCATGTCAACAACAGGAGCTCCTCCACTATTCCAGCACCATGTCAACAACAGGAGCTCCTCCACTATTCCAGCACCATGTCAACAACAGGAGCAGCCTCCACTATTCCAGCACCATGTCAACAACAGGAGCTGCCTCCACTATTCCAGCACCATGTCAACAACAGGAGCAGCCTCCACTATTCCAGCACCATGTCAACAACAGGAGCTCCTCCACTATTCCAGCACCATGTCAACAACAGGAGCTGCCTCCACTATTCCAGCACCATGTCAACAACAGGAGCAGCCTCCACTATTCCAGCACCATGTCAACAACAGGAGCTGCCTCCACTATTCCAGCACCATGTCAACAACAGGAGCAGCCTCCACTATTCCAGCACCATGTCAACAACAGGAGCTGCCTCCACTATTCCAGCACCATGTCAACAACAGGAGCTCCTCCACTATTCCAGCACCATGTCAACAACAGGAGCTGCCTCCACTATTCCAGCACCATGTCAACAACAGGAGCTGCCTCCACTATTCCAGCACCATGTCAACAACAGGAGCAGCCTCCAGTATTCCAGCACCATGTCAACAACAGGAGCTCCTCCACTATTCCAGCACCATGTCAACAACAGGAGCTCCTCCACTATTCCAGCACCATGTCAACAACAGGAGCTCCTCCACTATTCCAGCACCATGTCAACAACAGAAGCTCCTTCACTATTCCAGCACCATGTCAACAACAGGAGCTGCCTCCACTATTCCAGCACCATGTCAACAACAGGAGCTCCTCCACTATTCCAGCACCATGTCAACAACAGGAGCTCCTCCACTATTCCAGCACCATGTCAACAACAGGAGCTCCTCCACTATTCCAGCACCATGTCAACAACAGGAGCTCCTCCACTATTCCAGCACCATGTCAACAACAGGAGCAGTCTCCACTATTCCAGCACCATGTCAACAACAGGAGCTCCTCCACTATTCCAGCACCATGTCAACAACAGGAGCTCCTCCACTATTCCAGCACCATGTCAACAACAGGAGCTCCTCCACTATTCCAGCACCATGTCAACAACAGGAGCAGCCTCCACTATTCCAGCACCATTTCAACTTCAACATCATCAAATCACCTGTTTAGTCTAATACAATAACAACTTAAAGATACCAAAAACAATTTAGTCCAGTCAACATAAGCCAAATGTACTGGTGTGTGTGTGTGTGTGTGTGTGTGTGTGTGTGTGTGTGTGTGTGTGTGTGTCTCAGTAGAAAAAACATGTTGTCTCTAACACCAATGGCATCCCCCTCTCGTTCATGTTGTCTCTAACACCAATGGAATCCTCCCCCTCTCGTTCATGTTGTCTCTAACACCAATGGCATCCCCCTCTAGTTCATGTTGTCTCTAACACCAATGGCACCCCCCCCCCCTCTCCTTCATGTTGTCTCTAACACCAATGGCACCCCCCCCTCTCGTTCACGTTGTCTCTAACACCAATGGCACCCCCCCCTCTCGTTCATGTTGTCTCTAACACCAGTGGCATCCTCCCCTCTCGTTCATGTTGTCTCTAACACCAATGGCATCCCCTCTCCTTCATGTTGTCTCTAACACCAATGGAATCCCCCTCTCCTTCATGTTGTCTCTAACACCAATGGAATCCTCCCCCTCTCGTTCACGTTGTCTCTAACACCAATGGCATCCCCCTCTCGTTCATGTTGTCTCTAACACCAGTGGCATCCTCCCCCTCTCCTTCATGTTGTCTCCAACACCAATGGCATCCCCCTCTCGTTCATGTTGTCTCTAACACCAATGGCATCCCCCTCTCCTTCATGTTGTCTAAACGGTCGCTGAATCTGTCATACAGTGCAGGTTTTTATATACGTTGTCCCTGGTTACCTGGATAAAATACTTGCTCGCTGGCCTGACTTCCATTCGTGGGCAACAATGAACCAGCTAGTTAACATTAGCATACTACATCTAGCTACATATTGAACCTGACTTCCATTCATGGGCAACAATGAGCCAGCTAGTTAACATTAGCATACTACATCTAGCTACATATTGAACCTGACTTCCATTCATGGGCAACAATGAGCCAGCTAGTTAACATTAGCATACTACATCTAGCTACATATTGAACCTGACTTCCATTCATGGGCAACAATGAGCCAGCTAGTTAACATTAGCATACTACATCTAGCTACATATTGAACCTGACTTCCATTCATGGGCAACAATGAGCCAGCTAGTTAACATTAGCATACTACATCTAGCTACATATTGAACCTGACTTCCATTCATGGGCAACAATGAGCCAGCTAGTTAACATTAGCATACTACATCTAGCTACATATTGAACGTCCGTCCTTTCAGGTCAGGGGCAACAACAATGTATGAATTTATGGTTGGATCATCATTGCCATTGTACTCATTGGCCAGAATGGTGAATTTAGTAAAACCTCAAGTCCAAATCCCAATCTCCATCCATGGCTAATTTAGGAAAGGGATGATTTTAGCTAGCTAGCTAGCTACCGGAGTACAACAACACAACGAGATGCAACAAATCAAGTTTTTTTCTCTATAAATTACCGTCTCTTTTTGATGTGGTGTGATTGTTGTTTAGCCAAATCCAAAATGGCTTCCCCTTGACACTTTGTTTGGTGCGACAGGACCAATCACAGCTGAGTTCACTCAGTTTAGCTCAATGCTGAAAGGTTATTATTTTATTTATTTTTCATCAAGGGAGGCCAAATGCTCACTGAATGGCGTTGAATGGCACGGGCGGCAACAATGTCGTACTCAATGTCAACAATGCTTTGCTATCTCTTCTGACTAACCTGGCCTTGCTATCTCTTCTGACTAACCTGGTCATGCTATCTCTTCTGACTCACCTGGCCATGCTATCTCTTCTGACTAACCTGGTCATGCTATCTCTTCTGACTAACCTGGCCTTGCTATCTCTTCTGACTAACCTGGTCATGCTATCTCTTCTGACTAACCTGGCCTTGCTATCTCTTCTGACTAACCTGGTCATGCTATCTCTTCTGACTAACCTGGTCATGCTATCTCTTCTGACTAACCTGGTCATGCTATCTCTTCTGACTAACCTGGCCTTGCTATCTCTTCTGACTAACCTGGCCTTGCTATCTCTAACCTGGTCCTGACAGTTTACTACAGTCGACTATGACTAGCCTGGCCCTGACAGTCTACTGAGACTAACCTGTCATTTCTCTGTGTCTATCTGTGTAGAGTCTATCCTACAACGTATGGTGGAGACCCTGGAGATGTACGGTGTTGATCCTAGAGACCTGACCCCCCAGCAGCTCTACAGACTTGCTGTGGTGCTGCAGAGGATGAAGGCTGACGGCCAGGAGAACGCAGGTACCACAGACCTCCGTCTGTCTGTCTGTCTGTCTGTCTGTCTGACCATGGTGCTGCAGCTGATGCAGGCTGAGGACCATTGTTCTGATCTGACTCACAACTGTTCTGCCTCGGATATTCTCTTCTCATATTAGTCTCTTCTTGCCTCGTTGGACCATCCTGTTCTCATGAGCAGTCAGAATGGTGGATGTGTAACAAGGCCAGCTCAGTACATCTGTCTGCACAGAGAAGGGAGTGTAGTCATTATAATATCAATGAATAATGAACAAATGACACACAAGTCATTTCCTGTAAATCATTTCTCTTTCATCTCTTCATTCTCTTTTTTCAGATCCGTTTACCAATGGACCGATCACACCGAAGGAGGTATGTTCAGATCAGATAGTGCACAAATACAGTACTAAGTGGTATTGCATGACATTTATAATATTAGGTATATATTATAATGCTGATATCATGGTCATTGTCCTGTCGCTTGGTGTCTCTGGGTGTCCTCTACACAGAAACAGCAGATGCTTAAAAACAGTGACACCGTGTCCAACAAGGGAGAGAATGCTCCCCTCCCTGTCCCCTCTCCTTCCTCTACCTCGGTAGCTGATGTGGCCCCTACCCTGGCCCCTGCTGCCACTAGTCCCACCCTCAAAGCACCTATAGGGGTCAGTGTGACGGCCAAGGACTCCTCTGTCTCTGTGGAGGATGTGAAAGAGAAGGTGAAAAGCTCCAGTGTCCCAGCAGGGCTACCAGCTGCTGAGAGGGGAACAGCAGCTAGGGAGGAGTATGGATACATCGTCACTAACCAGAGGTCAGTTCTGGTAACTTACTGTGAGAATGTCTTATACAAGTTAGGATTCAGACCGTAGTCCTTAATACGGTCTGTAAAGCTGTGACTCGTACCTTAGTCCTTAATACTGTCTGTAAAGCTATGACTCGTACCTTAGTCTTTCATGCTGTCTGTAAAGCTATGACTCATACTTTAGTCCTTAATACTGTCTGTAAAGCTATGACTCGTACCTTAGTCCTTCATGCTGTCTGTAAAGTTATGACTTGTACCTTAGCTTTACAGACAGCATGAAAGACTATGACTCGTACCTTAGAATTTCATGCTTTCTGTAAAGCAATGACTCGTACCTTAGTCCTTAATACTGTCTGTAAAGCTATGACTCGTACCTTAGAATTTCATGCTTTCTGTAAAGCTATGACTCGTACCTTAGTCTTTCATGCTGTCTGTAAAGCTATGACTCGTACCTTAGTCTTTCATGCTGTCTGTAAAGCTATGACTCGTACCTTAGTCCTTAATACTGTCTATAAAGCTATGACTCGTACCTTAGAATTTCATGCTTTCTGTAAAGCTATGACTCGTACCTTAGTCCTTAACACTGTCTGTAAAGCTATGACTCGTACCTTAGTCTTTCATGCTGTCTGTAAAGCTATGACTCGTACCTTAGTCTTTCATGCTGTCTGTAAAGCTATGACTCGTACCTTAGTCCTTAATACTGTCTATAAAGCTATGACTCTTACCTTAGAATTTCATGCTTTCTGTAAAGCTATGACTCGTTCCTTAGTCCTTAATACTGTCTGTAAAGCTATGACTCGTACCTTAGAATTTCATGCTGTCTGAAAAGCTATGACTCGTACCTTAGTCCTTAATACTGTCTGTAAAGCTATGACTTGTACCTTAGTCCTTAATACTGTCTGTAAAGCTATGACTCGTACCTTAGTCTTTCATGCTGTCTGTAAAGCTATGACTCGTACCTTAGTCCTTCATGCTGTCTGTAAAGCTATGACTCGTACCTTAGTCCTTAATACTGTCTGTAAAGCTATGACTCGTACCTTAGTCCTTAATACTGTCTGTAAAGCTATGACTCGTACCTTAGTCCTTAATACTGTCTGTAAAGCTATGACTCGTACCTTAGTCCTTAATACTGTCTGTAAAGCTATGACTCGTACCTTAGTCCTTCATGCTGCCTGTAAAGCTATGACTCGTACCTTAGTCTTTCATGCTGTCTGTAAAGCTGTGACTCGTACCTTAGTCCTTAATACTGTCTGTAAATTTGTGACTCGTACCTTAGTCCTTAATACTGATACTTGGCTTTTTTTTTACACATCTAAATGATACTATGGTATCTAGATGATACTATGGTATCTAAATGATACTATGATATCTAAATGATACTATGCTATCTAAATGATACTATGCTATCTAAATGATACTATGCTATCTAAATGATACTATGCTATCTAAATGATACTATGATATCTAAATGATACTATGATATCTAAATGATACTGCATAAGGCAGTTATATCATTACCTCTGCAGAGCAGGATGTTTTAGTATATTTAATATTATAATTTTAAGTCTAGACTCTAAGGGCATATGGTTGTTGATGAATGTAATGTCTTAATTGCACGTTGTCATTGTCATTGTTGTTGTCTTTGTCGTTGTTGTAATTGTTGTTGTCATTGTCATTGTTGTTGTCTTTGTCGTTGTTGTAATTGTTGTTGTCATTGTCATTGTTGTTGTCTTTGTTGTTGTCGTTGTTGTTGTCATTGTCATTGTTGTTGTCATTGTCATTGTTGTTGTCATTGTTGTTGTCATTGTTGTTGTCGTTATTGTTGTTGTCATTGTTGTTGTTGTTGTCGTTGTCATTGTCGTTGTCATTGTTGTTGTCGTTGTCATTGTTGTTGTCGTTGTCATTGTTGTTGTCATTGTTGTTGTCGTTGTTGTCATTGTTGTTGTCATTGTCATTGTTGTTGTTGTCATTGTTGTTGTCATTGTTGTTGTCATTGTCATTATTGTTGTTGTCATTGTCATTGTTGTTGTCATTGTTGTTGTCTTTGTCGTTGTTGTAATTGTTGTTCTCCAGTCCTCTCAGTCTGTATGATGGGGTGAAACTACTGGAACTATTGGCAGAGAGAATTCACCTGACCACCAGCAGCTTCATCAACATCAGGTACTGTATGGTCACGGTGTGTGTGTGTCTCTGTGGACGTGTGCTTGTATGCGTGCGTGTGTGTGTATGTGTCTGCCTGTATGACTGTGTGTGGCAGTATATACAGTAAGTCAATATACCTGTTTCCCTGCTTGCTATGTTGCTCCAGTGTTGTGGGTCCAGCCCTGACGTTCAGGATCAGACAAAACCCTCAGAATATGAGTGCAGAGGACGTGGCTGAGAAGGCTGGTGAGAAAGAATCAATCAATCAATCTCTGTCTGTCTGTCTGTCTGTCTGTCTGTCTGTCTGTCTGTCTGTCTGTCTGTCTGTCTGTCTGTCTGTCTGTCTGTCTGTCTGTCTGTCTGTCTTTTCCCCTCTCGCTCACAGATTAAAATGCTGCACAAGAGGGAGACAGAAAGACAGAGATAATGAGGGGGTTTTGTCCCAAACGCCACCCTATTCCATATACAGTGCACTACTTTTCCCAAGGGTCCATAAGGTAGTGCACTACTTTTCCCAAGAGTCCATAAGGTAGTGCACTACTTTTGACCAGGGTCCATAAGGTAGTGCACTACTTTTCCCAAGGGTCCGTATGGCTCTGGTCATTTGTGGTGCAGCCTCTGTCAGCAGCCAGACAGCTCTCTGACATTCTGGGCTCTGTCGTTTGTGGTGCAGCCTCTATCAGCAGCCAGACAGCTCTCCGACATTCTGGGCCCTGTCGTTTGTGGTGCAGCCTCTATCAGCAGCCAGACAGCTCTCTGACATTCTGGGCTCTGAACATTTTTTAATCCCTACATTTCATGCAATCCTAAAATTCTAATTTAACTCAACCATTGTTTAACATTTCTTTATATATACAGTTGAAGTCAGAAGTTTACATACACTTTGGTTGGGATCATTAAAACTTGTTTTTCAACCACTCCATAAATTTCTTGTTAACAAACTATAGTTTTGGCAAGTCGGTTAGGACATCTACTTTGTGCATGACACAAGTAATTTTTACAACAATTGTTATTGACAGATTATTTCACTTATAATTCACTGTATCAATTCCAGTGGGTCAGAGGTTTACGTTCACTAAGTTGACTGCGCCTTTAAACAGCTTAGAAAATTCCAGAAAATTATGTCAGGGCTTTAGAAGCTTCTGATAGGCTTATTGACATCATTTGAGTCAATTGGAGGTGTACCTGTGGATGTATTTCAAGGCCTACCTTCAAACTCAGTCCCTCTTTGCTTGACATCATGGGAAAATCAAAAGGAATCAGCCAAGAACTCCACAAGTCTGGTTCATCCTTGGGAGCAATTTCCAAACGCCTGAAGGTACCAGGTTCATCTATACAAGCAATAGAACGCAAGTATAAACACCATGGGACCACGCAGCCATCATACCGCTCAGGAAGGAGACGCCTTCTGTCTTGTAGAGACAGAACAACAGCAAAGGACCTTGTGAAGATGCTGGAGGAAACAGGTACAAAAGTATCTATATCCACAGTAAAATTACTCCTATATCGACATAATCTGAAAGGCTGCTCCGCAAGGAAGCTACTGCTCCAAAACCGCCATAAAAATGCCAGATTGCGGTTTGCAACTGCACATGGGGACAAAGCTGTACTTTTTGGAGAAATGTCCTTTCCCTGATGAAACAAAAATAGAACTGTTTGGCCGTAATGACCATCGTTATGTTTAGAGGAAAAAGAGGGAGGCTTGCAAGCTGAAGAACACCATCCCAACCGTGAAGCACGGGGGTGGCAGCATCATGTTGTGGGGGTGCTTTGCTGCAGGAGGGCCAGGTGCACTTCACAAAATAGATGGCACCATGAGGAGGGAAAATGATGTGGATATATTGAAGCAACATCTCAAGACATCAGTCAGGAAGTTAAAGCTTGGATGCAAATGGGTCTTCCAAATGGACAATGACCCCAAGCATACTTCCAAAGTTGTGGCAAAATGGCCTAAGTACAACAAAATCAAGGTATTGGAGTGGCCACCACAAAGCCTTGACCTCAATCCTATAGAAAATTTGTGGGCAGAACTGAAAAAATGTGTGCGAGCAAGGAGGCCTACAAACCTGACTCAGTTACACCAGCTCTGTCAGGAGGAATGGGCCAAAATTCAACCAACTTATTGTGGGAAGCTTGTGGAAGGCTACCTGAAAAATTTGACCCAAGTTAAACAATTTAAAGGCAATGCTACCAAATACTAATTGAATGCATGTTATTTTCTGACCCACTGGGAATGTGATGAAAGAAATAAAAGCTGAAATAAATAATTCTGTCTACTATTATTCTGATATTTCACATTCTTAAAATATTGTGGTGATCCTCACTGACCTAAGACAGGGAATTTTTACTCTGATTAAATGTCAGGAAATGGGAAAAACGGTATGTTAACATCAGAACAATTTCTTTGAGAAACTCTTGAGAGGAAATTATATATTTTTTTTAAACTGAGTTTATCCAATTTAGTGACAAAATAAAATATCTTTAGAGCCTTAGAAGAAGAGCTATAAATATATATTTCCCACTGTCTGTCTATGGCAGTACTCCAGCTGAATGTAAAAGTTAGACCCTGGCTGGGTTGAGAGAGACATGTACTGATGTCAACATTTCCCTGTCCTTTTTCAGTGATTCTAGTTAGGTGTGGTATATAACCCACAATTCCTTTTACTCTGAGCCTCATAGGAGCTGACAGCACAGACTGTGAATCCAAAATAGTCCCTATTCCAGCGAATTACTCTTGACTCATAGGGCTCAGACAGAATAGTATGTTGATATTCATGAATGATAACTGTTGGCTCTGTTTGTTGTGGTTTTGTCTCTGTCAGTGTCTGAGAAGACCTTTCTGGAGTCTGAGACAGGACTGAAGATCCTGCAGACTGGTGTGGGAGAGGTACAGTATAACTGTACAAATACACTATCTCTCTCTCTTTCTCTCTCTGTGTCTCTCTTTCTCTCTCTGTGTCTCTCTTTCTCTCTGTGTGTCTCTCTTTCTCTCTGTGTCTCTCTTTCTCTCTCTGTGTGTGTCTCTCTCTGTGTGTGTCTCTCTCTGTGTGTGTCTCTCTCTGTCTCTGTCTCTGTGTCTCTCTCTGTCTCTGTCTCTCTCTCTGTCTCTGTCTCTGTGTCTCTCTCTCTGTCTCTGTGTCTCTCTCTGTCTCTCTCTGTCGTACACTGAGGATATTGTTGCAGAATTCTGCACAGTCTCAATTTGGTGTTTTTCCCATGTTGTGAATTCTCGGTTGGTGAGCGGACCCCTGATCTCACAACCATAAAGGGCAATGGGCTCTATAACTATTCAAGTATTTGTGATCCTAATTGTTATGTTAAATTTTATGTTCCTTTTGATGGTGCCTTGTCTCTCACATCGTTCACAGCTTTGTGGAAGTTACCTGTGGCTCTGATGTTTAGGCCAAGGTATGTATAGTTTTTTGTGTGCTCTAGGGCAACAGTGTCTAGATGGGATTTGTATTTGTGGTCCTGGCGACTGGACCTTTTTTGAAACACCATTATTTTGGTCTTACTGAGATTTACTGTCATGGCCCAGGACTGACAGAATCTGTGCAGAAGATCTAGGTGCTGCTATAGGCCCTCCTTGGTTGGGGATTATCAACCAACAGTAGACATTTGACTGCAGATTCTAGTAGGGTGAGGCCAGGTGCTGCAGACTGTTCTAAGTGCCCTCGCCAATTCATTGATATATATGTTGAAGAGGGTGGGGCTTAAGCTGCATCCCTGTCTCACCCCACAGCCCTGTGGGAAGAAATGTGTGTTTTTTGCCAATTTTTACCGCATACTTTTTGTTTGTCTAAATGGATTGTATAATGTCGTATGTTTTTCCCCCAACACCACTTTTCATCAGTTTGTATAGCAGACCAATGGTGTAAAAATACTTTAAATACTTTTTACTTTTAAAGACTTAAGTCGTTTTTTGGGATATCTGTACTTTACTATTTTTGACAACTTTTACTTTTACTTCACTACATCCCTATAGAAAAGTATGTACTTTTCACGCCATGCATTTTTGCTGACACCCAAAAGTAGTACATGTTGAATGCTCAGCAGGACAGGAAAACGGTCCAATTCACACACTTATCAACAGAACATCCCTGGTCGTCCCTTCTGCCTCTGATCTGAAGGACTCACTAACCACTAATGCTTCATTTGTAAATGATGTCTGGGTGTTGGAGTGTGACCCTGGCTATCCGTAAATAAAATAAAAACAAGAAAATGGTGCTGTCTGGCTTAATAAAAGGAATTTGAAATTATTTATACTTTTGAGACTTAAGTATATTTAAAACCAAATACTTTTAGACCTTTCTCAAGTAGGATTTTACCGGGTGACTTTCACTTTAGTCATTTTCTATTAAGGTATCTTTACTTTTACTCAAGTATGACAGTTGGGTACTTTGCCACCACTATAGCAGACCCTCATGCCAAATTGAGTCCAAAGCTTTTTTGAAATCAATAAAGCATGAGAAGACTTTGCCTTTGTTTTGGTTTGTTTGTCAATTAGGTTGTGAAGGGTGAATACGTGGTCTGTCTTATGATCATTTTCCACTTTGTGGATTGGGGTGATTGTGATCATATCTTGGTTCCAAATATTGGGGATCTGAGGATGATGGTAAAGAGTTTAAGCATAGCCAACTGGAATTTGTTATCTGTATATTTTATAATTTCATTGAGGATACCATCAACACCACAGGGCTTTGGGTTGGTTTTTATTTTATTTTGTCCTCTAGTTCATTCAAGGTAATTGGAGAATCCAGTGGGATCAGGTAGTCTTTAATAGTTGATTCTAAGATTTGTAATTGTTCATGTATATCATTTGGCTGTTTGTTCTTTGTTATAGAGCCAAAAAGATTGGAGAAGTGGTTTATCCTTAAACCTTTTGTCCAGGAAATTGTCTAGAAGGGATTGAATTTGTTGTTGCCTAATAGTAGATTCCCACACTATTTTCCCTCCATCTACAGCATTTCTTAATATTATTCAGCTCCTTTGGCTTTGATGCCTCATGATTGAGCATAGCTCTGTTCAAGTAGACTGTGAGTTTGCTGTGATCTGATAGGGGTGTCAGTGGACTGACTGTGAACGCTCTGAGAGACTCTGGGTTGAGGTCAGTGATAAAGTAGTCTACAGTACTACTGCCAAGAGATGAGCTATAGGTGTACCTACCTTAGGAGTCCCCCCGAAGCCTACCGTAGGAGTCCCCCCAAAGCCTACCTTAGGAGTCCCCCCGAAGCCTAGCTTAGGAGTCCCCCCGAAGCCTACTATTGACTATGTACAAATGTGAGAGCTGCAGGAGTTGTGACACGTTTTTGTTGGTTATGTTGTCATAGTTGTGGGAAGGTGGGAATATGGGGGAGGGAATGCTGTCAGCTCCAGGTAGGTGTTTGTCCCCCTGTGTGCTGAGGATGTCAGGTTCTTGTCCGGGTTCTGGCATTTAGGACCATCACAGTAGGTGTGAGCAGAGCATGTTGAGCATCGGATACATACCTCCTAGGTTGCAGTTCGGGGCTGTTTCTCTGCTCAGAGCCTGGGCATCTCTCTCTCTCCCTCCCTCCCTCCCTCCCTCCTCCCCCCCCCCAAATATATGGAGACTTGGCTGTCTCTATCTCAATAAGCAAGTGTGCAAAGCTGTCAACAAGGCAAAGGTTGGCTACTTATGTGTTATTTCATATTATTAATGTCTTCACTATTATACTGTTCTACTCTGTTGTACTCTGCTCTGTTGTACTCTGCTCTGTTCTACTCTGCTCTGTTCTACTCTGCTCTGTTCTACTCTGCTCTGTTCTACTCTGCTCTGTTCTAATCTGTTGTACTCTGCTCTGTTCTACTCTACTCTGTTCTACTCTACTCTGTTCTACTCTACTCTGTTCTACCCTACTCTGTTCTACCCTACTCTGTTCTGTTCTGCTCTGCTCTGTTCTACTCTATTCTGTTCTGCTCTGCATCTCTCCCACATACTACCTATTCTTGCTGGGGCAACAAACCAGACCCTCCCACACCTCCTCTCCCCTACCTCTGTTACTCTCCCTTACCCAACAGCAACATGTGCCGCTGTTGCTAGGGCAACACCTTTCGAAGTGACAAGTGGTGTACGGCGGTTGAATGGAGTTTGAGGGAAAGATCTATGAGGCCTTACATTGAAGCCTAGGAGAAAGCATTTTTCTTCGTTCCATTCCCTTTCTCTTTTCGTTCCACTAACTTGCCCTCCTCTTTCCTTGTGTGTCGGTCCACCCTACTTGATACACATTTCTGTAATCCTCTGCTGAAATCCCAAACCCTCCTTTCCAAGAGGCTATTTCCAGGATTATTAGTGATATCAGGACTTGTCGGGTCATACATCAGGAGTGGAAGAAGGAGAGCTCATCTAATGTTTTATGTTTCGCATCATCCTCATTTGATGATGGAGCGGATGATCCTGGAGAGATGGAGCGGTTGAGAGATGGAGCGGATGAGAGATGGAGCTGATGATCCTGGAGAGATGGAGCGGATGAGAGATGGAGCAGATGATCCTGGAGAGATGGAGCGGATGATCCTAGAGAGATGGAGAGATGGAGCGATTGAGAGATGGAGAGATGGAGCGGTTGAGAGATGGAGCGGATGAGAGATGGAGCGGTTGAGAGATGGAGCGGTTGAGAGATGGAGCGGATGAGAGATGGAGCGGATGAGAGATGGAGCGGTTGAGAGATGGAGCGGATGAGAGATGGAGCAGTTGAGAGATGGAGCGGATGATCCTGGAGAGATGGAGCGGATGAGAGATGGAGCAGATGATCCTGGAGAGATGGAGCGGATGATCCTGGAGAGATGGAGAGATGGAGAGATGGAGCGATTGAGAGATGGAGAGATGGAGAGATGGAGCGGTTGAGAGATGGAGCGGATGAGAGATGGAGCGGATGAGAGATGGAGCGGTTGAGAGATGGAGCGGATGAGAGATGGAGCAGTTGAGAGATGGAGCGGATGATCCTGGAGAGATGGAGCGGATGAGAGATGGAGCGGTTGAGAGATGGAGCGGTTGAGAGATGGAGCGGATGAGAGATGGAGCGGATGATCCTGGAGAGATGGAGCGGATGAGAGATGGAGCAGTTGATCCTTGAGGGATGGAGCGGTTGAGAGATGGAGCAGTTGATCCTGGAGAGATGGAGCGGTTGAGAGATGGAGCAGTTGATCCTGGAGAGATGGAGCGATTGATCCTGGAGAGATGGAGCAGATGAGAGATGGAGCGGATGAGAGATGGAGCGGTTGAGAGATGGAGCGGTTGAGAGATGGAGCAGATGAGAGATGGAGCGGATGAGAGATGGAGCAGATGAGAGATGGAGCGGATGAGAGATGGAGCGGTTGAGAGATGGAGCGGATGAGAGATGGAGCGGATGAGAGATGGAGCGGTTGAGAGATGGAGCAGTTGAGAGATGGAGCCGTTGAGAGATGGAGCGGATGAGAGATGGAGCGGATGATCCTGGAGAGATGGAGCGGATGAGAGATGGAGCAGTTGATCCTTGAGGGATGGAGCGGTTGAGAGATGGAGCAGTTGATCCTGGAGAGATGGAGCGGTTGAGAGATGGAGCAGTTGATCCTGGAGAGATGGAGCGATTGATCCTGGAGAGATGGAGCAGATGAGAGATGGAGCGGATGAGAGATGGAGCGGTTGAGAGATGGAGCGGTTGAGAGATGGAGCAGATGAGAGATGGAGCGGATGAGAGATGGAGCAGATGAGAGATGGAGCGGATGAGAGATGGAGCGGTTGAGAGATGGAGCGGATGAGAGATGGAGCGGATGAGAGATGGAGCGGTTGAGAGATGGAGCAGTTGAGAGATGGAGCCGTTGAGAGATGGAGCGGATGATCCTGGAGAGATGGAGCGGATGATCCTGGAGAGATGGAGCGGTTGAGAGATGGAGCAGTTGAGAGATGGAGCGGATGATCCTGGAGAGATGGAGCGGTTGAGAGATGGAGCGGTTGAGAGATGGAGCGGATGATCCTGGAGAGATGGAGCGGATGATCATGGAGAAATGGTGCGGATGATCATGGAGAGATGGAGCGGTTGAGAGATGGAGCGGATGATCCTGGAGAGATGGAGCGGATGAGAGATGGAGCGGATGATCCTGGAGAGATGGAGCGGATGATCCTGGAGAGATGGAGCGGATGAGAGATGGAGCGGATGATCATGGAGAGATGGAGCGGTTGAGAGATGGAGCGGTTGAGAGATGGAGCGGATGAGAGATGGAGCGGATGATCATGGAGAGATGGAGCGGTTGAGAGATGGAGCGGTTGAGAGATGGAGCGGTTGAGAGATGGAGCGGATGAGAGATGGTGCGGATGATCCTGGAGAGATGGAGCGGATGATCCTAATGATCCTAAGCTTTATTTGTCCTTGTTGGTATAGTAGGAAAAGTCCACTTTCCAGTTAGTAATGTGTACCCCTATTGTATAACTCAGAAATAGGCTTTATGTTAGAAGATATAGCAGCTTCCTACTATTGTTAAATTAGGACAGGAGGCAGAAACGTGACATTATCAGCAAAGCAAAGAAAAGAAAGCAATGTAGGCTGTCATAAAGAGAGGATGGCCTAATGTTAATAAAATAATAGTAAATACTAATAACATGGCCTAATATTAATAAAATAATAGTAAATACCAATAACATGGCCTAATGTTAATAAAATAATAGTAAATACCAGTAACATGGCCTAATGTTAATAAAATAATAGTAAATACCAATAACATGGCCTAATGTTAATAAAATAATAGTAAATACCAATAACATGGCCTAATATTAATAAAATAATAGTAAATACCAGTAACATGGCCTAATGTTAATAAAATAATAGTAAATACCAGTAACATGGCCTAATGTTGATAAAATAATAGTAAATACCAATAACATGGCCTAATGTTGATAAAATAATAGTAAATACCAGTAACATGGCCTAATGTTGATAAAATAATAGTAAATACCAATAACATGGCCTAATGTTGATAAAATAATAGTAAATACCAATAACATGGCCTAATGTTGATAAAATAATAGTAAATACCAGTAACATGGCCTAATGTTGATAAAATAATAGTAAATACCAGTAACGTGGCCTAATGTTGATAAAATAATAGTAAATACCAATAACATGGCCTAATATTAATAAAATAACAGTAAATACTAATAACATGGCCTAATCTTAATAAAATAATAGTAAATACCAATAACATGGCCTAATATTAATAAAATAACAGTAAATACCAATAACATGGCCTAATATTAATAAAATAATAGTAACGATAATAATAATGAATTGTCTAACTTTTTAAGCCTTATTCGTGAATGCACCTTTATAATTTCAACCTGATATAGTTCATTTCCAATCAAAATGTGCATTATAAAGTGCTTGTTTTATGAATCAATCAATCAAATGTATTTATATAGCCCTTCGTACATCAGCTGATATCACAAAGTGCTGTACAGAAACCCAGCCTAAAACCCCAAACGGCAAGCAATGCAGGTGTAGAAGCACGGTGGCTAGGAAAAACTCCCTAGAAAGGCCAGAACCTAGGAAGAAACCTAGAGAGGTACCAGGCTATGGGGGGTGGCCAGTCCTCTTCTGGCTGTGCCGGGTGGAGATTAGAAACCTAGAGAGGAACCAGGCTATGAGGGGTGGCCAGTCCTCTTCTGGCTGTGCCGGGTGGAGATTAGAAACCTAGAGAGGAACCAGGCTGTGAGGGGTGGCCAGTCCTCTTCTGGCTGTGCCGGGTGGGATTAGAAACCTAGAGAGGAACCAGGCTATGTGGGGTGGCCAGTCCTCTTCTGGCTGTGCGGGGTGAAGATTAGAAACCTAGAGAGGAACCAGGCTATGAGGGGTGGAGATTAGAAACCTAGAGAGGAACCAGGCTATGTGGGGTGGAGATTAGAAACCTAGAGAGGAACCAGGCTATGTGGGGTGGAGATTAGAAACCAGGCTATGTGGGGTGGAGATTAGAAACCTAGAGAGGAACCAGGCTATGTGGGGTGGAGATTAGAAACCTAGAGAGGAACCAGGCTATGTGGGGTAGAGATTAGAAACCTAGAGAGGAACCAGGCTATGTGGGGTGGTCAGTCCTCTTCTGGCTGTGTCGGAAGACTCCTAGGGCTCAGGTACTCCGAGAGAGAGAGAAAGAAACAGAAAAAGAGAAAGAGAATTAGAGAGAGCACACTTAAATTCTCACAGGAAACAGCAGAGGGAACACCCCCCTATCCACATCGATGGAACAGTAGTGGAGAGGGTAGCAAGTTTTAAGTTCCTCGGCATACACATCACAGACAAACTGAATTGGTCCACTCACACTGACAGCGTCGTGAAGAAGGCGCAGCAGCGCCTCTTCAACCTCAGGAGGCTGAAGAAATTCGGCTTGTCACCAAAAGCACTCACAAACTTCTACAGATGCACAATCGAGAGCATCCTGGCGGGCTGTATCACCGCCTGGTACGGCAACTGCTCCGCCCTCAACCGTAAGGCTCTCCAGAGGGTAGTGAGGTCTGCACAACGCATCACCGGGGGCAAACTACCTGCCCTCCAGGACACCTACATCACCCGATGTCACAGGAAGGTCATAAAGATCATCAAAGACAACAACCACCCGAACCACTGCCTGTTCACCCCGCTATCATCCAGAAGGCGAGGTCAGTACAGGTGCATCAAAGCTGGGACCGAGAGACTGAAAAACAGCTTCTATCTCAAGGCAATCAGACTGTTAAACAGCCACCACTAACATTGAGTGGCTGCTGCCAACACACTGTCATTGACACTGACCCAACTCCAGCCACTTTAATAATGGGAATTGATGGGAAATGTAAATATATCACTAGCCACTTTAAACAATGCTACCTTATATAATGTTACTTACCCTACATTATTCATCTCATATGCATACGTATATACTGTACTCTACATCATCGACTGCATCCTTATGTAATACATGTATCACTAGCCACTTTAACTATGCCATCTCATATGTATATACTGTACTCGATACCATCTACTGTATGCTGCTCTGTACCATCACTCATTCATATATCCTTATGTACATATTCATTATCCCCTTACGCTGTGTATAAGACAGTAGTTTTGGAATTGTTAGTTAGATTACTTGTTGGTTATCACTGCATTGTCGGAACTAGAAGCACAAGCATTTCGCTACACTCGCATTAACATCTGCTAACCATGTGTATGTGACAAATAAAATTTGATTTCATTTGATTTGATTTATAAGACAGGAGAATTACACCAGATATAACAGACTGACCCTAGCCGCCCGACACATAAACTACTACATTATAAATACCGGAGGCTGAGACAGGGGGGGGGGGGTTTACCATTCTGAGACAAGGCCGAGTATAGCCCACAAAGATCTCCGCCACGGCACAACCCAAGGGGGGGCGCCAACCCAGACAGGAAGATCACATCAGTGACTCAACCCACTCAAGTGATGCACCCCTCCTAGGGACGGCATGGAAGAGCACCAGTAAGCCAGTGACTCAGCCCCTGTAATTGGGTCAGAGGCAGAGTATCCCAGTGGAGAGAGGGGAACCGGCCAGGCAGGGACAGCATGGTAGAGCCCCAGTAAGCCAGTGACTCAGCCCCTGTAATAGGGTTAGAGGCAGAGACAGCATGGTAGAGCACCAGTAAGCCAGTGACTCAGCCCCTGTAATAGGGTTAGAGGCAGAGACAGCATGGTAGAGCCCCAGTAAGCCAGTGACTCAGCCCCCGTAATAGGGTTAGAGGCAGAGACAGCATGGTAGAGCCCCAGTAAGCCAGTGACTCAGCCCCTGTAATAGGGTTAGAGGCAGAGAATCCCAGTGGAGAGAGGGGAACCGGTCAGGCAGAGACAGCATGGTAGAGCCCCAGTAAGCCAGTGACTCAGCCCCTGTAATAGGGTTAGAGGCAGAGAATCCCAGTGGAGAGAGGGGAACCGGTCAGGCAGAGACAGTATGGTAGAGCCCCAGTAAGCCAGTGACTCAGCCCCTGTAATAGGGTTAGAGGCAGAGGATCCCAGTGGAGAGAGGGGAACCGGCCAGGCAGGGACAACAAGGGCGGTTCGTTGCTCCAGAGCCTTTCCGTTCACCTTCACACTCCTGGGCCAGACTACACTCAGTCATAGGACCTACTGAAGAGATGAATGCATTATGCTGATCGAATCAAACGACTTCAATTAAATTGCTTATTGGCTACAGAAAGAGTCTGAACCGTTTCTATAATAGGTATATGAATTAACAATTTAATCATGTTTCTTACCATGTTAATTCTATCATTTTTATTTGTCTATTATGGTGGTTGGCTTTAGACAACATAACAACATTGCCGTGACATTTTCAGATGTCCTTTAAATGGACTGAAGGTTTATCTGTGATATCTCCAGTCCTTTTAGTCGTTACGCAGTCTGTACTGCCAGTGGTCTGTGATATCTCCAGTCCTTTTAGTCGTTACGCAGTCTGTACTGCCAGTGGTCTGTGATATCTCCAGTCCTTTTAGTCGTAACGCAGTCTGTACTGCCAGTGGTCTGTGATATCTCCAGTCCTTTTAGTCGTTACGCAGTCTGTACGGCCAGTGGTCTGTGATATCTCCAGTCCTTTTAGTCGTTACGCAGTCTGTACTGCCAGTGGTCTGTGATATCTCCAGTCCTTTTAGTCGTTACGCAGTCTGTACTGCCAGTGGTCTGTGTTATCTCCAGTCCTTTTAGTCGTTACGCAGTCTGTACTGCCAGTGGTCTGTGATATCTCCAGTCCTTTTAGTCGTAACGCAGTCTGTACGGCCAGTGGTCTGTGATATCTCCAGTCCTTTTAGTCGTTACGCAGTCTGTACGGCCAGTCTTTTAGTCGTTACGCAGTCTGTACGGCCAGTGGTCTGTGTTATCTCCAGTCCTTTTAGTCGTTACGCAGTCTGTACGGCCAGTGGTCTGTGATATCTCCAGTCCTTTTAGTCGTTACGCAGTCTGTACGGCCAGTCTTTTAGTCGTTACGCAGTCTGTACTGCCAGTGGTCTGTCATATCTCCAGTCCTTTTAGTCGTTACGCAGTCTGTACTGCCAGTGGTCTGTCATATCTCCAGTCCTTTTAGTCGTTACGCAGTCTGTACGGCCAGTGGTCTGTGATATCTCCAGTCCTTTTAGTCGTTACGCAGTCTGTACGGCCAGTGGTCTGTGTTATCTCCAGTCCTTTTAGTCGTAACGCAGTCTGTACTGCCAGTGGTCTGTGATATCTGCCTCAGCTAGTCGCAGTCCTTTTAGTCGTTACGCAGTCTGTACGGCCAGTGGTCTGTGATATCTGCCTCAGCTAGTCGCAGTCCTTTTAGTCGTTACGCAGTCTGTACGGCCAGTGGTCTGTGTTATCTCCAGTCCTTTTAGTCGTTACGCAGTCTGTACTGCCAGTGGTCTGTCATATCTCCATTTCCTTTTAGTCGTTACGCAGTCTGTACTGCCAGTGGTCTGTCATATCTCCATTTCCTTTTAGTCGTTACGCAGTCTGTACGGCCAGTGGTCTGTGATATCTCCAGTCCTTTTAGTCGTTACGCAGTCTGTACTGCCAGTGGTCTGTCATATCTCCAGTCCTTTTAGTCGTTACGCAGTCTGTACGGCCAGTGGTCTGTGATATCTCCAGTCCTTTTAGTCGTTACGCAGTCTGTACTGCCAGTGGTCTGTGATATCTCCAGTCCTTTTAGTCGTTACGCAGTCTGTACGGCCAGTGGTCTGTTATATCTCCAGTCCTTTTAGTCGTTACGCAGTCTGTACGGCCAGTGGTCTGTGATATCTCCAGTCCTTTTAGTCGTTACGCAGTCTGTACTGCCAGTGGTCTGTGATATCTCCAGTCCTTTTAGTCGTTACGCAGTCTGTACGGCCAGTGGTCTGTGATATCTCCAGTCCTTTTAGTCGTTACGCAGTCTGTACGGCCAGTGGTCTGTGATATCTGCCTCAGCTAGTCGATGTCCTTTTAGTCGTTACGCAGTCTGTACGGCCAGTGGTCTGTGATATCTCCAGTCCTTTTAGTCGTTACGCAGTCTGTACTGCCAGTGGTCTGTGATATCTCCAGTCCTTTTAGTCGTTACGCAGTCTGTACGGCCAGTGGTCTGTGATATCTCCAGTCCTTTTAGTCGTTACGCAGTCTGTACGGCCAGTGGTCTGTGATATCTCCAGTCCTTTTAGTCGTTACGCAGTCTGTACTGCCAGTGGTCTGTGATATCTCCAGTCCTTTTAGTCGTTACGCAGTCTGTACGGCCAGTGGTCTGTGATATCTCCAGTCCTTTTAGTCGTTACGCAGTCTGTACTGCCAGTGGTCTGTGATATCTCCAGTCCTTTTAGTCGTTACGCAGTCTGTACGGCCAGTGGTCTGTGATATCTCCAGTCCTTTTAGTCGTTACGCAGTCTGTACTGCCAGTGGTCTGTGATATCTCCAGTCTTTTTAGTCGTTACGCAGTCTGTACTGCCAGTGGTCTGTGATATCTCCAGTCCTTTTAGTCGTTACGCAGTCTGTACGGCCAGTGGTCTGTTATATCTCCAGTCCTTTTAGTCGTTACGCAGTCTGTACTGCCAGTGGTCTGTGATATCTCCAGTCCTTTTAGTCGTTACGCAGTCTGTACGGCCAGTGGTCTGTGATATCTGCCTCAGCTAGTCGATGTCCTTTTAGTCGTTACGCGGTCTGTACTGACAGTGGTCTGTGATGTCTCCAGTCCTTTTAGTCGTTACGCAGTCTGTACGGCCAGTGGTCTGTGATATCTCCATTTCCTTTTAGTCGTTACGCAGTCTGTACGGCCAGTGGTCTGTGATATCTCCAGTCCTTTTAGTCGTTACGCAGTCTGTACGGCCAGTGGTCTGTGATATCTCCAGTCCTTTTAGTCGTTACGCAGTCTGTACGGCCAGTGGTCTGTGTTATCTCCAGTCCTTTTAGTCGTTACGCAGTCTGTACTGCCAGTGGTCTGTGATATCTCCAGTCCTTTTAGTCGTTACGCAGTCTGTACTGCCAGTGGTCTGTGATATCTGCCTCAGCTAGTGGTGGATGGCTACTGTGGTGACAGGTGGGTGGTTACTGTGGTGACAGGTGGGTGGTTACTGTGGTGACAGGTGGGTGGTTACTGTAGTGACAGGTGGGTGGTTACTGTGGTGACAGGTGGGTGGCTACTGTGGTGACAGGTGGGTGGTTACTGTGGTGACAGGTGGGTGGTTACTGTAGTGACAGGTGGGTGGTTACTGTGGTGACAGGTGGGTGGCTACTGTGGTGTCAGGTGGGTGGTTACTGTAGTGACAGGTGGGTGGTTACTGTGGTGACAGGTGGGTGGTTACTGTGGTGTCAGGTGGGTGGTTACTATGGTGTCAGGTGGGTGGTTACTGTGTTGTCAGGTGGGTGGTTACTGTGGTGTCAGGTGGGTGGTTACTGTGGTGTCAGGTGGGTGGTTACTGTGGTGACAGGTGGGTGGCTACTGTAGTGACAGGTGGGTGATTACTGTGGTGTCAGGTGGGTGGTTACTGTGGTGTCAGGTGGGTGGTTACTGTGGTGTCAGGTGGGTGGTTACTGTGGTGTCAGGTGGGTGGTTACTGTGTTGTCAGGTGGGTGGTTACTGTGGTGTCAGGTGGGTGGTTACTGTGGTGACAGGTGGGTGGTTACTGTAGTGACAGGTGGGTGGTTACTGTGGTTAATGTTATACTGATGTGTTACTGACTGTTTACTGGGGTAAAACGTTATACTGATGTGTTACTGACTGTGTTTACTGGGGTAAAACGTTATACTGATGTGTTACTGACTGTTTACTGGGGTAAAACGTTATACTGATGTGTTACTGACTGTGTTTACTGGGGTAAAACGTTATACTGATGTGTTACTGACTGTGTTTACTGGGGTAAAACGTTATACTGATGTGTTACTGACTGTGTTTACTGGGGTAAAACGTTATACTGATGTGTTACTGACTGTGTTTAATGGGGTAAAACGTTATACTGATGTGTTACTGACTGTGTTTACTGGGGTAAAACGTTATACTGATGTGTTACTGACTGTGTTTACTGGGGTAAAACGTTATACTGATGTGTTACTGACTGTTTACTGGGGTAAAACGTTATACTGATGTGTTACTGACTGTGTTTACTGGGGTAAAACGTTATACTGCTGTGTTACTGACTGTGTTTACTGGGGTAAAACGTTATACTGATGTGTTACTGACTGTTTACTGGGGTAAAACGTTATACTGATGTGTTACTGACTGTGTTTACTGGGGTAAAACGTTATACTGATGTGTTACTGACTGTTTACTGGGGTAAAACGTTATACTGATGTGTTACTGACTGTTTACTGGGGTAAAACGTTATACTGATGTGTTACTGACTGTTTACTGGGGTAAAACGTTATACTGATGTGTTACTGACTGTGTTTACTGGGGTAAAACGTTATACTGATGTGTTACTGACTGTTTACTGGGGTAAAACGTTATACTGATGTGTTACTGACTGTGTTTACTGGGGTAAAACGTTATACTGCTGTGTTACTGACTGTGTTTACTGGGGTAAAACGTTATACTGATGTGTTACTGACTGTTTACTGGGGTAAAACGTTATACTGATGTGTTACTGACTGTGTTTACTGGGGTAAAACGTTATACTGATGTGTTACTGACTGTGTTTACTGGGGTAAAATGTTCTACTGATGTGTTACTGACTGTTTACTGGGGTAAAACGTTATACTGATGTGTTACTGACTGTGTTTACTGGGGTAAAACGTTATACTGATGTGTTACTGACTGTGTTTACTGGGGTAAAATGTTCTACTGCTGTGTTACTGACTGTGTTTACTGGGGTAAAACGTTATACTGCTGTGTTACTGACTGTGTTTACTGGGGTCAGAAATCGAATGTTAAAAGGTATTTTGTTCCTTCTATTAAATGGCTAATTCTTAAGTCCCTCCCACTCAGAACCTTGATGACCACTCATTTCACCGAGCATTTCTCTGTTGCCATGACAGCGCCTGGCTCGGTCCTCCCCCACTGAGGCTCTCAGACATCATGGCAACAACATCAACAAGCAGGCAGGGAGGGGGGGGGGGGCAGATATCACCCCTGCACTCTCTTTTCTTCATTCCTTCCCTTTTTTTACAGCCCCCTTTGTCTCTATCTCTCTCTCTCTCAATTCAATTGGCTTCATTTATTTATAACCTTTATTTAACTAGGCAAGCCAGTTTAAGAACAAATTCTTATTTACCTGCCTACCGAGGAAGAGTGGGTTAAATGCCATGTTCAGGGGCAGAACGACAGATTTTGACCATGTCAGGTCAGGGATTCGATCCAGTAACCTTTCGGATACTAGTCCAAACCTCTAACCAGAAGGCTACCTGCCACCCCTATTGTTATATTATATGTTAAACAAAGCAAGTAAAATAGTGTCAAGTTCGTCATAAGGAGTAGACCAAAAAGCAGCGTGGTCTGTTTCCATCCTTTATTTTGGAAATGAAAACATCACAGAACAAAAACAACAAAAACGAACAACCGAAACGTGACGCTAGACTAATGCTTACAGGCAACAATACACAGAGAAGATCCCAAAATGGCTACCTAAATATGATCCCCAATCAGAGACAACGATAAACAGCTGCCTCTGATTGGGAACCATATCAGGCCAACATAGATAACCAATTCCCCTAGATTACCCCTAGATATCCCACCCTAAATCACACCCGACCCTACCAACATAGATATACAATTCCCCTAGATAACCCACCCTAAATCACACCCCGACCCTACCAACATAGATATACAATTCCCCTAGATAACCCTAGATAACCCACCCTAAATCACAGCCCGACCCTACCAACATAGATATACAATTCCCCTAGATAACCCCAGATAACCCATCCTAAATCACACCCCGACCCAAACAACATGGAGAATAAACAGCTCGTGACAAATAGACAATAAACAACAGTGAAATAAGCAATCAAATAATGAACAGTAACATTACACCCACAAAAGTTCCAAAAGAATAAAGACATTTCAAAAGTCATATGTGAAAATACAAAAAGGGAAAATAAATAAACATAAATATAGGTTGTATTTACAATGGTGTTTGTTCTTCACTGGTTGCCCTTTTCTTGTGGCAACAAGTCACAAATCTTGCTGCTGTGACGGCACACTGTGGAATTTCGCCAAACCCACTGGCTCCATGTCATCTACAAGACCCTGCTAGGTAAAGTCCCCCCTTATCTCAGCTCGCTGGTCACCATAGCATCTCCCACCTGTAGCACACGCTCCAGCAGGTATATCTCTCGAGTCACCCCCAAAACCAATTCTTTCTTTGGCCGCCTCTCCTTCCAGTTCTCTGCTGCCAATGACTGGAACGAACTACAAAAATCTCTTAAATTGGAAACACTTATCTCCCTCACTAGCTTTAAACACCAACTGTCAGAGCATCTTACAGATTACTGCACCTGTACATAGCCCACCTATAATTTAGCCCAAACAACTACCTCTTTCCCAACTGTATTTAATTTATTTATTTATTTTGCTCCTTTGCACCCCATTATTTTTATTTCTACTTTGCACATTCTTCCATTGCAAAACTACCATTCCAGTGTTTTACTTGCTATATTGTATTTACTTTGCCACCATGGCCTTTTTTGCCTTTACCTCCCTTATCTCACCTCATTTGCTCACATTGTATATAGACTTGTTTTTTTTACTGTATTATTGACTGTATGTTTGTTTTACTCCATGTGTAACTCTGTGTCGTTGTATGTGTCGAACTGCTTTGCTTTATCTTGGCCAGGTCGCAATTGTAAATGAGAACTTGTTCTCAACTTGCCTACCTGGTTAAATAAAGGTGTTCTCAACTTGCCTACCTGGTTAAATAAAGGTGTTCTCAACTAGCCTACCTGGTTAAATAAAGGTGTTCTCAACTAGCCTACCTGGTTAAATAAAGGTGTTCTCAACTTGCCTACCTGGTTAAATAAAGGTGTTCTCAACTAGCCTACCTGGTTAAATAAAGGTGTTCTCAACTAGCCTACCTGGTTAAATAAAGGTGTTCTCAACTTGCCTACCTGGTTAAATAAAGGTGAAATAAAAAAAATAAAAAAAACTGTGGAATTTCACCCAGTAGATATGGGAGTTTATCAAAATTGGATTTGTACCGGTACCCCCCCCCCTGTATAAAGTCTCACTATTGTTATTTTGCTGCTCTTTAATTACTTGGTACTTTTTATTTCTTATTCTTATTCGTATATATTTTTTTAAACTGCATTGTTGGTTAGGGCCTCATAAGTAAGCATTTCACTGTACGGTTGTATTTGCCACATATGACTAATAAAATTAGATTTGATTTGAATAAACTACAGGACAAAATACAAACCCTCTAACCCAAAAAGGCCTGTGGTGTTGATGGTATCCTAAATAAAATGATAAAATATACTAACCCCAAACTCCAAATTACTTCTGGTCTCCCGAGTGGCGCACCTGTCTAAGGCACTGCATCGCAGTGCTACAGGCGTCACTACAGACCCTGGTTTGATCCCGGGCTGTATCACAACCAGCTGTCATCGGGAGTCCTATATGGCGGCGCACAATTGGCCCAGCGTCATCTGGGTTAGGGGAGGGTTTGGCTTTGGGTGGGCCGTCATTGTAAAATAAGAATGTGTTCTTAAATTACTTGCCTAGTTAAATAAAAATAAATATTTAAACTCTAACATCATCCTTAGCTCTAGTGGGGTACATCTCTTCCTCCTACTCTCTCTCCCCTCTCTGCCTCAATCTCAACCTCTCCATTTCTCTCTCTCCCCCTACAGAGGAGCGAGGGTCATGGGCTGCCCCATGCCACGCGGGTGAGGGAGGGCTCCAGTGGGCTGGTACTGACGCTGGTGTCCATGGCGTGTGTGGGCGGCGTGGTGGTGGTAGCATTGACCATCGCCTGTCTCAGACACCACACCCAGCAGCCGGCCTCAGGGAAACTGGGCCTCGGACCAGAGGGAGGACCGGAGACACACTTTGACTACCAGGTAGAGGAGAGGAGACACTTCTGAGTGTCCCAAATCACTCCCTAATCCCCATGTAGTGCACTTCTTTATAAAGCAGAGCACTAGGACCCTGTGTCAAAAGTAGTGCACTAGATAGGGAATAGGGTGCCATTTGGAACCTGAGACACACTTTAACTAACGGGTAGGCGAGGATAGAGCCTTATACAGTTAAAATCGAAAGTTTACATACACTTAGGTTGGAGTCTTTAAAACTCGTTTTTCAACCACTACACAAATTTCTTGTTAACAAACTATAGTTTTGGCAAGTCAGATAATTTCACTGTATCACAATTCCGTAGGGTCAGAAGTTTACATACACTAAGTTGACTGTGCCTTTAAACAGCTTGGAAAATTCCAGAAAAGTATGTCATGGCTTTAGAAGCTTCTGATAGGCTAATTGACATCATTTGAGTCAATTGGAAGTGTATTTGTGAAGATATTTCAAGGCCTACTTTCAAACTCAGTGCCTCCTTGCTTGACATCATGGGAAAATCTAAAGTAATCAACCAACACCTCCATTTTTTTTAAACAAATCTGTACAAACAATAGTACGTAAGTATAAACACCATGGGACCACGCAGCCGTCATACCACTCAGGAGGGAGACGAATTCTGTCTTCTAGAGATGAACGTACTTTGGTGCGAAAAGTGCAAATCAATCCCAGAATGACAGCAAAGGACCTTGTGAAGATGCTGGAGGAAACAGGTACAAAAGTATCTATATCCACAGTAAAACGAGTTCTATATCGACATAACTTGAAAGGCCGCTCAGCAATGAAGAAGCCACTGCTCCAAAACCGCCATAAAAAAAGCTAGACTACGGTTTGCAACTGCACATGGGGACAAAGATCGTACTCTTTGGAGAAATGTCCTCTGGTCTGATGAAACAAAAATAGAACTGTTTGGTCATAATGACCATCGTTATGTTTGGAGGAAAAGGAGGGACGCTTGCAAGCCGAAGAACTCCATCCCAACCGTGAAGCACGGGGGTGGCAGCATCATGTTGTGGAGGTGCTTTGCTGCAGGAGGGACTGGTGCACTTCACAAAATAGAGGTCTTTTTTTATCAAATAAATTCTCTGTAATTATTATTACGTGATTAAACTAACTTAATCATGTAAATGTAATTAATTAGAAAGTCAGATTACAGCGTTATAATTTTCCTAATATAACTTTCAGATTTTTTATATCTGATCAATTAGTCTTCTAATTAATGAGTTATTCTTTACCTCATGTTAAGTCTCATTCCAAACGTCGTAAATTGTTGGTTCTGTTATCTGCACAAACCCAGTCTTCACAATGACTCATCCATACATCAATTGTCTTAAATCATTTAGTAACTTAATAATCACAGAAATGCATAAACAATTAAAGAGTAGATATAGTTAGTCACGATCGTCGTATAGAGTAGAAGGTGAGGACCAAAACGCAGCGTGGTTAGTATACATTCTTCTTTATTGAAGAAAGAACATGAAGTAAACTGAACCAAAACAATAAACGAATAACGACCGTGAAGCTATAATACGAAAACTGTGCTGACACAAGCAACTGACATAGATAATCACCCACAAAGTACCCACAGAATATGGCTGCCTAAATATGGTTCCCAATCAGAGACAACGATAGACAGCTGCCTCTAATTGAGAACCAATCTAGGCAACCATAGACATACAATTTACCTAGAAAGGACACAGCCCCATAAACATGCAAAACCCCTAGACAAGTTTAAAAAAAACATACATCACCCATGTCACACCCTAACCTAAACAAAATAACAAGGAAAACAAAGAATACTAAGGTCAGGGTGTGACAGTTACAAGGAAATGATAGCAGAATGTGCCCTAGTGGGCTAAACCAGTATGGCGGCTTGGTAGACAAAGGGACTAAGAAGGGCGCGAAAGATAAGACAATACAAAGTTAATAATTAAAACAATTGAAATGCTAATCCTTTGCACATGAACATTCAGTCATTCTGGAATAATTGCAATCAATATATATATTTACACTCAGTGTGTCGTCGTGATCTCTGTTGGAAAGTTAGTTTCTGTTGGAGAGTTTGTCCGCCCTCTCTGCCGTGGTTAGAATGGATAGTTCAGAGTAACATTCAGCAGTGTTGTTATAGAATAGATATTTCAGCGGTTGTCGGTCCTCGCATTCACGGGTACATCATTTCTAGCTGCAGACTAGTAATTAGTATTGAAGAGTAGCTCTTCTTCTGTCGGATCGATGGTCTCAGAGTTTAACCACGTGGTATGATTAAAAGATTCAGCAATCTACTCAAACCTTAATTCCCTCTGTGATGAGGTACTGGTCTGAAACCTTAGCCCTCTCGTAGTTATCAAGGTAAGCTGGTCTGCAGATGATTCTCCAGGTGGGGGTTATATTCGGAAGAGCAGAAAAAGGCTGTCCCATGATGCTAGATCAATGTCTGTGCTCATGGGGTGGGCCAATGACTTAGTTAACTTTAAAGGGAATTTGGTTCGCTTTCATTAAACAGTTTAAAATCACACAACATAATTTCACAAATAGTTTAATCTTTACTCATTCATTTTATACAACAATTAGATGCAATTAGATGCAAGAGTCTCATAACTGAGACTCTTGTATAAACAGAGTTATGTTAATGTGGCTGTATTGTCTCTCATGAGTTTCACAAAATTGTACCAAACGGACCAGTTCGTAGCTGGCTACCTCACCGACCTTTTATACATTCTCCAGAACATGAATATTGTTCAGTTCTCAAGTTCTGTGAGGTGGAAGAAATTCCTTTGTTCTCTCTATGAAAACTCACTCTCTCTTATACTCCGGCCATGAGGAGAGAACTCCTCAAGGAATTTATGACCTGCCTAATAGAGCCTGTTGGTAGGGGGTGAGAGAGAGAGGGGGATGGTACTCGCTATCCCCAAAGAGGGCAATGTCGTGACAGATAGCATCATGAGGATGGAAAAAATATGTGGATATTATGAAGCAACATTCAAGACATCAGTCAGGAAGTTAAAGCCTGGTCGCAAATGGGTCTTCCAAATGGACAATGACCCCAAGCATACTTCCAAAGTCGTGGCAAAATGGCTTAAGGACAACAATGTCAAGGTATTGGAGTGGCCATCACAAAGCCCTGACCTCAATCCTATAGAACATTTGTGGGCAGAATTGAAAAAGCGTGCAAGGAGGCCTACAAACCTGACTCGGTTTCAACAGCTCTGTCAGTAGGAATGGGCCAAAATTCACCCAACTTTTTGTGGGAAGCTTGTGGAAGGCTACCCAAAATGTTTGACTCAAGTTAAACAATTTAAAGGAAATGCTACCAAATACTAATTGAGTGTATGTAAACTTCTGACCCACTGGAAATGTGATGAAAGAAATAAAAGCTGAAATAAATCATTCTTTCTACCGTTATTCTGACATTTCACATTCTTAAAATAAAGTGGTGATCTTATCTGACCCAAGACAGGGAATTTTTACTAGGATTAAATGTCAGGAATTGTGAAAAACTGAGTTTAAATATATTTGGCTAAGGTGTACGTAAACCTCCGACTTCAACTGTATGTAGCCCTCAGTATTAGACTCTGGGACAGGTTCTTAAAATAAAGTGGTGATCTTTAAGTAACTCTGGGAAAGGTTAGGCCTCATCATGATCGTCATCACCATGATTGAGACCCCCCAGCCTTTCGTGTTAATCACGTTGCGTCGTGCCTGAGAACAGCCCTTAACCCTGGTTTATTGGCCATATACCACCCCCCCCCAGCCTTTCGTGTTAATCACGTTGCGTCGTGCCTGAGAACAGCCCTTAACCCTGGTTTATTGGCCATATGCCACACCCCCTCTGGCTTTGTTGCTTTAATTCTTCCACAGCTTTCAACCAATCAGCATTCAGGGGTCTAACCACATAGTTTATAACAACATTTTGCTATTTACTTTTGCATTACATCCCTCATTTTACTATGATGACAGACGAGGGCCCTGGACCTCAACATTTGTAACATTTCTACCAATAATGCCCTAAAAATAAATACTTTACCCATGAGCATAATGACATTTCCCGTTAAATGATCATGTTTTTTTCAGATCCCCTAACAATACAGTTTGCAGGTCCATCTGCACCCTGATATTATGACATAACAACCATTCCTGGACCTGACTCCAAAAGCGAGCCACCGATGAACAGCACCAGAAAATATGTCGTTTCATCCCGTTTCCTCGTGGCAGTCTGCACAGGGCTGACTGATCTATTGATTCTGTTTCCTCGTGGCAGAGTCTGCACAGGGCTGACTGTTCTATTGATTCTGTTTCCTCGTGGCAGAGTCTGCACAGGACTGACTGATCTATTGATTCTGTTTCCTCGTGGCAGAGTCTGCACAGGACTGACTGTTCTATTGATTCTGTTTCCTCGTGGCAGAGTCTGCACAAGGACTGACTGATCTATTGATTCTGTTTCCTCGTGGCAGAGTCTGCACAGGGCTGACTGTTCTATTGATTCTGTTTCCTCGTGGCAGAGTCTGCACAGGACTGACTGATCTATTGATTCTGTTTCCTCGTGGCAGAGTCTGCACAGGACTGACTGATCTATTGATTCTGTTTCCTCGTGGCAGAGTCTGCACAGGACTGACTGATCTATTGATTCTGTTTCCTCGTGGCAGAGTCTGCACAGGACTGACTGATCTATTGATTCTGTTTCCTCGTGGCAGAGTCTGCACAAGGCTGACTGTTCTATTGATTCTGTTTCCTCGTGGCAGAGTCTGCACAGGACTGACTGATCTATTGATTCTGTTTCCTCGTGGCAGAGTCTGCACAAGGCTGACTGTTCTATTGATTCTGTTTCCTCGTGGCAGAGTCTGCACAGGGCTGACTGTTCTATTGATTCTGTTTCCTCGTGGCAGAGTCTGCACAGGACTGACTGATCTATTGATTCTGTTTCCTCGTGGCAGAGTCTGCACAGGACTGACTGATCTATTGATTCTGTTTCCTCGTGGCAGAGTCTGCACAGGACTGACTGATCTATTGATTCTGTTTCCTCGTGGCAGAGTCTGCACAGGACTGACTGATCTATTGATTCTGTTTCCTCGTGGCAGAGTCTGCACAGGACTGACTGATCTATTGATTCTGTTTCCTCGTGGCAGAGTCTGCACAGGACTGACTGATCTATTGATTCTGTTTCCTCGTGGCAGAGTCTGCACAGGACTGACTGATCTATTGATTCTGTTTCCTCATGGCAGTCTGCACAGGACTGACTGATCTATTGATTCTGTTTCCTCGTGGCAGAGTCTGCACAGGACTGACTGATCTATTGATTCTGTTTCCTCGTGGCAGAGTCTGCACAGGACTGACTGATCTATTGATTCTGTTTCCTCGTGGCAGAGTCTGCACAGGGCTGACTGATCTATTGATTCTGTTTCCTCGTGGCAGAGTCTGCACAAGGCTGACTGTTCTATTGATTCTGTTTCCTCGTGGCAGAGTCTGCACAGGGCTGACTGTTCTATTGATTCTGTTTCCTCATGGCAGAGTCTGCACAAGGCTGACTGTTCTATTGATTCTGTTTCCTCGTGGCAGAGTCTGCACAGGACTGACTGATCTATTGATTCTGTTTCCTCGTGGCAGAGTCTGCACAGGACTGACTGTTCTATTGATTCTGTTTCCTCGTGGCAGAGTCTGCACAGGACTGACTGATCTATTGATTCTGTTTCCTCGTGGCAGAGTCTGCACAGGGCTGACTGTTCAATGCCCCATATATTGAGCATTATTTTTGTAGCAAGTATTTGATATAATAGCTTTAATTGAAATGAAAGGATAGATATGTCAGTTCAAAGACCCGGTGTCAAGGTATTGGGACATCAAAGCCCTGTTCCCAACTGACTTGAATATTATGCTGCATTGCTGTCAAAACATTGGACTTCACGTGATGCATTTTTTTTTATTTACACTAATCATTCTAAGCCATTTATGTTTTTAACGGGTGGCAGGTAAGTAATTCCAATATTGTGGCAAGGCCAAGATGAGTTGGTTATCATTTTGTATTGGGCATACATCTCCATACACAATTGTTAGTTGCTTTGTGTGACATTTTACCATAACGTCTCTATTAAATGTCTCACGAGTTGTGAATTATAATTATGGCTGATGAAAGGGATTCGTTTACCGGAATATCTTTCTGTCGACTTCCTAGGAGCTCTGCCGGCAGCACATGGCAGCCAAGACTTCGCTCAGTCGTCAGGAGGCTGTGGGTGTGGGAGCGGGGGGTCGGAGGGGGACAGACACCTCCAGGGTGAGCAGTGTGTCGTCCCAGTTCAGTGACGGCCCACAACACAGCCCCTCCTCACACAGCAGTACGCCCTCCTGGAGCGAGGAGCCCGCCCAGTCCAAGATGGACATCTCTACTGGTCACATGATACTGGTCAGTGTCAGGGTATGGGGTCATTATATTTACTACTGGTCAGTATCAGAGGGTATGGGTTCATTATATTTACTACAGGTCAGTATCAGAGGGTATGGGGTCATTATATTTACTACTGGTCAGTATCAGAGGGTATGGTGTCATTATATATACTACTGGTCAGTATCAGAGGGTATGGGGTCATTATGTTTACTACTGGTCAGTATCAGAGGGTATGGGGTCATTATGTTTACTACTGGTCAGTATCAGAGGGTATGGGGTCATTATATTTACTACTGGTCAGTATCAGAGGGTATGGGGTCATTATATTTACTACTGGTCAGTATCAGAGGGTATGGGGTCATTATATTTACTACTGGTCAGTATCAGAGGGTATGGGGTCATTATATTTACTACTGGTCAGTATCAGAGAGTATGGGGTCATATTTCCTACTGGTCAGTATCAGAGGGTATGGGGTCATTATATTTACTACTGGTCAGTATCAGAGGGTATGGGGTCATTATATTTACTACTGGTCAGTATCAGAGGGTATGGGGTCATTATATTTACTACTGGTCAGTATCAGAGGGTATGGGGTCATTATATTTACTACTGGTCAGTATCAGAGGGTATGGGGTCATTATATTTACTACTGGTCAGTATCAGAGGGTATGGGGTCATTATATTTACTACTGGTCAGTATCAGAGGGTATGGGGTCATTATATTTATCTGTGTCCAGGAAATAGGCCCTGATTGTTTAATAATGATAATGCCTTTGAGCTCTCATCAGATACACTCTAACAACTAGTCTTAATATCCCATGGCAGAGATACACTCTAACAACTAGTCTTAATATCCCATGGCAGAGATACACTCTAACAACTAGTCTTAATATCCCATGGCAGAGATACACTCTAACAACTAGTCTTAATATGGCAGAGATACACTCTAACAACTAGTCTTAATATGGCAGAGATACACTCTAACAACTAGTCTTAATATGGCAGAGATACACTCTAACAACTAGTCTTAATATGGCAGAGATACACTCTAACAACTAGTCTTAATATTGCATGGCAGAGATACACTCTAACAACTAGTTTTAATATGGCAGAGATACACTCTAACAACTAGTCTTAATATGGCAGAGATACACTCTAACAACTAGTCTTAATATGGCAGAGATACACTCTAACAACTAGTCTTAATATGGCAGAGATACACTCTAACAACTAGTCTTAATATGGCATGGCAGAGATACACTCTAACAACTAGTCTTAATATGGCAGAGATACACTCTAACAACTAGTCTTAATATGGCAGAGATACACTCTAACAACTAGTCTTAATATGGCATGGCAGAGATACACTCTAACAACTAGTCTTAATATGGCAGAGATATGCTGAACTCTGTTCATAACGTTCGTGTCCTTCTCCTCAGGCCTATATGGAGGATCATTTGAAGGATAAGGACCGTCTCATGAAGGAATGGAATGCTCTGTGTTCCTACCAGGCTGAACCCAGTGCTGTCACCGTCGGGCAGAGTGAATCCCAGCTGGAGAAAAACCGCTGCCCTGAGTCTCTTCCCTGTAGGTCTCATTTACCTCTCCTCGGGTTTATCCTCTAGTCCTGGGCTGGGATTCAAACATCACATAATAAAGGTGTTTTTTCTGCTTGAGATGAGCATCCGTAGCCTTTAGAGACAAGCGCGATCTCAGCAAACGTCGGGGGAAAAAAAAAAATAGCCTTTTTTACAAGCCTATTGCTGTGCGCAGGCCGTTCGTCTGCGTCAGATTGAATCCAGGACTTAATGTTACATCTACGATCCTCTTCTAGAGCTTGGTTAGTTACTATCTGTTCTGTTCTAGATGACCACTCCCGTGTAAAACTGAAGGCGGAGAGCAACTCCACCAAGGAAGACTACATCAACGCCAGCATCATAGTAAGATCTCTCACTGCTGCTCTTGTGATGTCCCGTGGTTGACACAGGTGTCATTAATATCCTCTGTCTGTAAAACCCCAGATTGACCACGATCCTCGACTGCCTGCTTACATCGCCACCCAGGGACCACTGGCACACACCATCGCTGACTTCTGGCAGGTCAGTGGAACACATAGTACGCTGAGGAACTTTTAGCTTGAGTGTCCGCTGACCAAAATGTTGAAGGAAAGCGCTTTAATGGCACATTAATAAACTGAAACTTGGAAAAGATCAGAACAGGGCTACTTGTGTAAACGCAGCTATAGTGACACAGTGGATGTAGAAGGACATGGGGCAGTAGTACAGCCCTAGTGTAGCTTGTCAATCACAGTCTGTACCAGTACAGCCCTAGTCTAGCATGTCAATCACAATATGTACCAGTACAGCCCTAGTCTAGCATGTCAATCACAGTCTGTACCAGTACAGCCCTAGTCTAGCATGTCAATCACAGTCTATACCAGTACAGCCCTAGTCTAGCTTGTCAATCACAGTCTGTACCACTACAGCCCTAGTCTAGCATGTCAATCACAGTCTGTACCAGTACAGCCCTACTCTGGCTTGTCAATCACAGTCTGTACCAGTACAGCCCTAGTCTAGCATGTCAATCACAGTCTATACCAGTACAGCCCTACTCTGGCTTGTCAATCACAGTCTGTACCAGTACAGCCCTAGTCTAGCATGTCAATCACAGTCTATACCAGTACAGCCCTAGTCTAGCTTGTCAATCACAGTATGTACCAGTACAGCCCTAGTCTAGCATGTCAATCACAGTCTATACCAGTACAGCCCTAGTCTGGCTTGTCAATCACAGTCTATACCAGTACAGCCCTAGTCTAGCATGTCAATCACAGTCTGTACCACTACAGCCCTACTCTGGCATGTCAATCACAGTCTGTACCAGTACAGCCCTAGTCTAGCATGTCAATCACAGTATGTACCAGTACAGCCCTAGTCTAGCATGTCAATCACAGTATGTACCAGTACAGCCCTAGTCTAGCATGTCAATCACAGTATGTACCAGTACAGCCCTAGTCTAGCATGTCAATCACAGTATGTACCAGTACAGCCCTAGTCTAGCATGTCAATCACAGTATGTACCAGTACAGCCCTAGTCTAGCATGTCAATCACAGTATGTACCAGTACAGCCCTAGTCTAGCATGTGAATCACAGTATGTACCAGTACAGCCCTAGTCTAGCATGTCAATCACAGTATGTACCAGTACAGCCCTAGTCTAGCATGTGAATCACAGTATGTACCAGTACAGCCCTAGTCTAGCATGTCAATCACAGTATGTACCAGTACAGCCCTAGTCTAGCATGTGAATCACAGTATGTACCAGTACAGCCCTAGTCTAGCATGTGAATCACAGTATATACCAGTACAGTCTGCTGTGAGACAGTGTGTTGTTGTACTATAGATGGTGTGGGAGAATGGCTGCACAGTGATAGTGATGATGACTGCCCTGGTTGAGGACGGAGAGACTCAGTGTGTTCGCTACTGGCCTGACGAGGGATCGTCCCTCTACCACATCTACGAGGTGAGGGGTTTATATATACAGTATATATATCGTTATCAGTAGTTCTCAATTCCTGGTCCTTAGCAACTACACACCTGATTCAAATCATGTAAATCTGATGACGAGTTGATGATTTCAATCCTGTGAGTAGTTCAAATCAAATCAAATATTTATAAAACCCTTCTTACATCAGCTGATGTCTCAAAGTGCTGTACAGAAACCCAGCCTAAAATCCCCAAACAGCAAGCAATGCAGGTGTAGAAGCACGGTGGCTAGGAAAAACTCCCTAGAAAGGCCAAAACCTAGGAAGAAACCTAGAGAGGAACCAGGCTATGAGGGGTGGCCAGTCCTCTTCTGGCTGTGCCGGGTGGAGATTATAACAGAACATGGAACCAGGCTATGTGGGGTGGAGATTAGAAACCTAGAGAGGAACCAGGCTATGAGGGGTGGCCAGTCCTCTTCTGGCAGTGCCGGGTAGAGATTAGAAACCTAGAGAGGAACCAGGCTATGTGGGGTGGCCAGTCCTCTTCTGGCTGTGCCGGGTGGAGATTAGAAACCTAGAGAGGAACCAGGCTATGAGGGGTAGCCAGTCCTCTTCTGGCTGTGCCGGGTGGAGATTAGAAACCTAGAGAGGAACCAGGCTATGTGGGGTGGAGATTAGAAACCAGGCTATGTGGGGTGGAGATTAGAAACCTAGAGAGGAACCAGACTATGCGGGGTGGCCAGTCCTCTTCTGGCTGTGCCGGGTGGAGATTAGAAACCTAGAGAGGAACCAGGCTATGAGGGGTGGAGATTAGAAACCTAGAGAGGAACCAGGCTGTGGGGTGGCCAGTCCTCTTCTGGCTGTGCCGGGTGGAGATTAGAAACCTAGAGAGGAACCAGGCTATGCCGGGTGGAGATTAGAAACCTAGAGAGGAACCAGGCTATGCCGGGTGGAGATTAGAAACCTAGAGAGGAACCAGGCTGTGGGGTGGAGATTAGAAACCTAGAGAGGAACCAGGCTGTGGGGTGGCCAGTCCTAAGGAAAAAAATAAAAATAATAATGTGCACCCCTTTGGGCCCCCGGGACCAGGATTGAGAACCACTTTCTTATAGTGTATCTCTGTATTAACAGCACTATTCAATGTGGTACAGATGAAGAAGGAAAAATCCCTCTCAGACTCTATGGTAATTGGATATGCAGTCCTGAGTACACATCGTCGATCCACCCACCATTCTACTGCAGTCCTGAGTACACATCGTCGATCCACCCACCATTCTACTGCAGTCCTGAGTACACATAGTCGATCCACCCACCATTCTACTGCAGTCCTGAGTACACATCGTCGATCCACCCACCATTCTACTGCAGTCCTGAGTACACATCGTCGATCCACCCACCATTCTACTGCAGTCCTGAGTACACATAGTCGATCCACCCACCATTCTACTGCAGTCCTTCTAATTATATTGTGGTAAAGAGGTAAAGGAGATCAAACTGTCAGATAAAACTACAGCAGGGTACACCAACTGGTTGTTGTTGACTTAAAACATTGTAAAAACAACAGCAAATCAGCTCCGAGTGATTTTAATTTTGGAAATGTGTCCCCAAGGTATTCCCTGCATAATAGAGACATAGATGTGATCGTATACATATGTAAGCAACAAAAAAACAACAAAAAAGAAAGAAAAATAAAGACAAAAAGCATTAGACAGATGTACAACTGAATGCTTTTAACTGAAATGTGTCTTCCGCATTTTAACCCAACCTCTCTGAATCAGAGAGGTACAGGGAGGGGTGGGGGGGCTGCCTTAATCGACATCCACGTCTACGGCGCCCGGGGAACAGTCGATTTAACTGCCTTGTTCAGGTGCCCACTCGGTGATATTCAATTATCTTTGTTCCCTACAAGGTGAACTTGGTCTCTGAACACATCTGGTGTAAGGACTTCCTGGTTCGTAGTTTCTACCTGAAGAACGTTCAGACCCAGGAGACTCGAACCCTGACACAGTTCCATCTGCTCAGCTGGCCCGCCAACGGAATCCCTACCTCCACACGCCCTCTGCTGGACTTCCGCAGGTACTGCAGACGCTGTCTGATCGTGCAGCTTGACATACAGTACACCACTTGGCAGTATCACTTAATTCACTGCAACTTAACTGCTCTTGATTGTATCACTGCTCTTGACAGTCTCACTGCGCTTGCTAGCCTCACTGCTTTCTAAATAAGCTTTATGTATCGGGTCTGACGAAGGCCTTGAGGCCGAGACGTAAAGGCTATTCAAGAACAGTGATACTATAAAGAGCAGTGATACTAGTCAGGGCAGTGATACTAGTCAGAACAGTTATACTAGTCAGAGCAGTGAGACTAGTCAGAGCAGTGATACTAGTCAGAGCAGTGAGACTAGTCAGAGCAGTGATACTAGTCAGAGCAGTGAGACTAGTCAGAGCAGTGAGACTAGTCAGAGCAGTGATACTAGCCAGAGCAGTGACACTAGCCAGAGCAGTGATACTAGTCAGAGCAGTGACACTAGTCAGAGTAGTGATACTAGTAGGAACAGTTATACTAGTCAGAGTAGTGATACTAGTCAGAGTAGTGATAATAGCAGTGATACTAGTCAGAGCAGTGAGACTAGTCAGAGCAGTGATACTAGTCAGAGCAGTTATACTAGTCACAGCAGTGATACTAGTCAGAGCAGTGATACTAGTCAGAGCAGTGAGACTAGTCAGAGCAGTGATACTAGTCAGAGCAGTTATACTAGTCAGAGCAGTGATACTAGTCAGAACAGGGATACTAGTCAGAACAATGATACTAGTCAGAGCAGTGATACTAGTCAGAGCAGTGATACTAGTCAGAACAGGGATACTAGTCAGAACAATGATACTAGTCAGAGCAGTGATACTAGTCAGAGCAGTGATACTAGTCAGAGTAGTTATACTAGTCAGAGCAGTGATACTAGTCAGAACAGGGATACTAGTCAGAACAATGATACTAGTCAGAGCAGTGATACTAGTCAGAGCAGTGATACTAGTCAGAGCAGTGAGACTAGTCAGAGCAGTGATACTTGTCAGAGCAGTAACACTAGTCAGAGCAGTGATACTAGTCAGAGCAGTGATACTAGTCAGAGCAGTGATACTAGTCAGAGCAGTGACACTAGTCAGAGTAATGATACTAGTCAGAGCAGTGATACTAGTCAGAGTAGTGATACTAGCCAGAGCAGTGAGACTAGTCAGAGCAGTGACACTAGTCAGAGCAGTGAGACTAGTCAGAGCAGTGACACTAGTCAGAGCAGTGAAACTAGTCAGAGCAGTGAGACTAGTCAGAGCAGTGAGACTAGTCAGAGCAGTGATACTAGCCAGAGCAGTGACACTAGCCAGAGCAGTGATACTAGTCAGAGCAGTGACACTAGTCAGAGCAGTGAGACTAGTCAGAGCAGTGAGACTAGTCAGAGCAGTGATACTAGCCAGAGCAGTGACACTAGCCAGAGCAGTGATACTAGTCAGAGCAGTGACACTAGTCAGAGTAGTGATACTAGTAGGAACAGTTATACTAGTCAGAGTAGTGATACTAGTCAGAGTAGTGATAATAGCAGTGATACTAGTCAGAGCAGTGAGACTAGTCAGAGCAGTGATACTAGTCAGAGTAGTTATACTAGTCAGGACAGTTATACTAGTCACAGCAGTGATACTAGTCAGAGCAGTGATACTAGTCAGAGCAGTGATACTAGTCAGAACAGTGGTACTAGTCAGAGTAGTGGTACCAGTCAGATCAGTGATACTAGTCAGAGTAGTGATACTAGTCAGAACAGTGATACTAGTCAGAACAGGGATACTAGTCAGAACAATGATACTAGTCAGAGCAGTGATACTAGTCAGAGCAGTGATACTAGTCAGAGTAGTTATACTAGTCAGAGCAGTGATACTAGTCAGAACAGGGATACTAGTCAGAACAATGATACTAGTCAGAGCAGTGATACTAGTCAGAGCAGTGATACTAGTCAGAGCAGTGAGACTAGTCAGAGCAGTGATACTTGTCAGAGCAGTGATACTAGCCAGAGCAGTGATACTAGTCAGAGCAGTGATACTAGTCAGAGCAGTGACACTAGTCAGAGTAATGATACTAGTCAGAGCAGTGATACTAGTCAGAGTAGTGATACTAGCCAGAGCAGTGAGACTAGTCAGAGCAGTGACACTAGTCAGAGCAGTGAGACTAGTCAGAGCAGTGACACTAGTCAGAGCAGTGACACTAGTCAGAGCAGTGAGACTAGTCAGAGCAGTGAGACTAGTCAGAGCAGTGATACTAGCCAGAGCAGTGACACTAGCCAGAGCAGTGATACTAGTCAGAGCAGTGACACTAGTCAGAGTAGTGATACTAGTAGGAACAGTTATACTAGTCAGAGTAGTGATACTAGTCAGAGTAGTGATAATAGCAGTGATACTAGTCAGAGCAGTGATACTAGTCAGAGCAGTGATACTAGTCAGAGCAGTGAGACTAGTCAGAGCAGTGATACTAGTCAGAGTAGTTATACTAGTCAGGACAGTTATACTAGTCACAGCAGTGATACTAGTCAGAGCAGTGATACTAGTCAGAGCAGTGATACTAGTCAGAACAGTGGTACTAGTCAGAGTAGTGGTACCAGTCAGATCAGTGATACTAGTCAGAGTAGTGATACTAGTCAGAACAGTGATACTAGTCAGAACAGGGATACTAGTCAGAACAATGATACTAGTCAGAGCAGTGATACTAGTCAGAGCAGTGATACTAGTCAGAGTAGTGATACTAGTCAGAGCAGTGATACTAGTCAGAACAGGGATACTAGTCAGAACAATGATACTAGTCAGAGCAGTGATACTAGTCAGAGCAGTGATACTAGTCAGAGCAGTGATACTAGTCAGAGCAGTGATACTAGTCAGAGCAGTAACACTAGTCAGAGCAGTGATACTAGTCAGAGCAGTAATACTAGTCAGAGCAGTAATACTAGTCAGAGCAGTGATACTAGTCAGAACAATGATACTAGTCAGAGCAGTGATACTAGTCAGAGTAGTGATAATAGCAGTGACACTAGCCAGAGCAGTGATACTAGTCAGAGCAGTGATACTAGTCTGAGTAGTGATACTAGTCAGAGCAGTGATACTAGTCAGAACAGGGATACTAGTCAGATACTACAAGTGATACTAGTCAGAGCAGTGATACTAGTCAGAGTAGTGATAATAGCAGTGATACTAGTCAGAGCAGTGATACTAGTCAGAGCAGTGATACTAGTCAGAGCAGTGAGACTAGTCAGAGCAGTGACACTAGCCAGAGCAGTGATACTAGTCAGAGCAGTGATACTAGTCAGAGCAGTGAGACTAGTCAGAGCAGTGATACTAGTCAGAGCAGTGATACTAGTCAGAGCAGTGATACTAGTCAGAGCAGTGAAACTAGTCAGAGTAGTGATAATAGCAGTGATACTAGTCAGAGCAGTGATACTAGTCAGAGCAGTGATACTAGTCAGAGCAGTGACACTAGTCAGAGCAGTGACACTAGCCAGAGCAGTGATACTAGTCAGAGCAGTGATACTAGTCAGAGCAGTGATACTAGTCAGAGCAGTGATACTAGTCAGAGCAGTAACACTAGTCAGAGCAGTGATACTAGTCAGAGCAGTAATACTAGTCAGAGCAGTAATACTAGTCAGAACAGTGATACTAGTCAGAACAATGATACTAGTCAGAGCAGTGATACTAGTCAGAGTAGTGATACTAGTCAGCAGTGACACTAGTCAGAGCAGTGATACTAGTCAGAGTAGTGATACTAGCCAGAGCAGTGAGACTAGTCAGAGCAGTGACACTAGTCAGAACAGGGATACTAGTCAGAACAATGATACTAGTCAGAGCAGTGATACTAGTCAGAGCAGTGATACTAGTCAGAGTAGTGATAATAGGCAGCAGTGATACTAGTCAGAGCAGTGATACTAGTCAGAGCAGTGAGACTAGTCAGAGCAGTGAGACTAGTCAGAGCAGTGACACTAGTCAGAGCAGTGATACTAGTCAGAGCAGTTATACTAGTCAGAGCAGTGATACTAGTCAGAGCAGTGACACTAGTCAGAGCAGTGACACTAGTCAGAGCAGTGATACTAGTCAGAGCAGTAACACTAGTCAGAGCAGTGATACTAGTCAGAGCAGTGATACTAGTCAGAGCAGTGATACTAGTCAGAGCAGTGATACTAGTCAGAGTAGTGATACTAGTAGGAACAGTTATACTAGTCAGAGTAGTGATACTAGTCAGAGTAGTGATAATAGCAGTGATACTAGTCAGAGCAGTGATACTAGTCAGAGCAGTGATACTAGTCAGAGCAGTGAGACTAGTCAGAGCAGTGATACTAGTCAGAGTAGTTATACTAGTCAGGACAGTTATACTAGTCACAGCAGTGATACTAGTCAGAGCAGTGATACTAGTCAGAGCAGTGATACTAGTCAGAACAGTGGTACTAGTCAGAGTAGTGGTACCAGTCAGATCAGTGATACTAGTCAGAGTAGTGATACTAGTCAGAACAGTGATACTAGTCAGAACAGGGATACTAGTCAGAACAATGATACTAGTCAGAGCAGTGATACTAGTCAGAGCAGTGATACTAGTCAGAGCAGTGAGACTAGTCAGAGCAGTGAGACTAGTCAGAGCAGTGACACTAGTCAGAGCAGTGAGACTAGTCAGAGCAGTGACACTAGTCAGAGCAGTGACACTAGTCAGAGCAGTGACACTAGTCAGAGCAGTGATACTAGTCAGAGCAGTGATACTAGTCAGAGCAGTGACACTAGTCAGAGCAGTGAGACTAGTCAGAGCAGTGATACTAGTCAGAGCAGTGATACTAGCCAGAGCAGTGACACTAGCCAGAGCAGTGATACTAGTCAGAGCAGTGACACTAGTCAGAGTGATACTAGTAGGAACAGTTATACTAGTCAGAGTAGTGATACTAGTAGGAACAGTTATACTAGTCAGAGTAGTGATACTAGTCAGTGATAATAGCAGTGATACTAGTCAGAGCAGTGATACTAGTCAGAGCAGTGATACTAGTCAGAGCAGTGAGACTAGTCAGAGCAGTGATACTAGTCAGAGTAGTTATACTAGTCAGACAGTTATACAGAACAGGGATAGTCAGAACACAGCTAGTGATACTAGTCAGAGCAGTGATACTAGTCAGAGCAGTGATACTAGTCAGAGCAGTGATACTAGTCAGAACAGTGGTACTAGTCAGAGTAGTGGTACCAGTCAGAGCAGTGATACTAGTCAGAGCAGTGAGACTAGTCAGAGCAGTGACACTAGCCAGAGCAGTGATACTAGTCAGAGCAGTGATACTAGTCAGAGCAGTGAGACTAGTCAGAGCAGTGATACTAGTCAGAGCAGTGATACTAGTCAGAGCAGTGATACTAGTCAGAGCAGTGAAACTAGTCAGAGTAGTGATAATAGCAGTGATACTAGTCAGAGCAGTGATACTAGTCAGAGCAGTGACACTAGTCAGAGCAGTGACACTAGCCAGAGCAGTGATACTAGTCAGAGCAGTGATACTAGTCAGAGCAGTGATACTAGTCAGAGCAGTAACACTAGTCAGAGCAGTGATACTAGTCAGAGCAGTAATACTAGTCAGAGCAGTAATACTAGTCAGAACAGTGATACTAGTCAGAACAATGATACTAGTCAGAGCAGTGATACTAGTCAGAGTAGTGATAATAGCAGTGACACTAGCCAGAGCAGTGATACTAGTCAGAGCAGTGATACTAGTCAGAGTAGTGATACTAGTCAGAGCAGTGATACTAGTCAGAACAGGGATACTAGTCAGAACAATGATACTAGTCAGAGCAGTGATACTAGTCAGAGTAGTGATAATAGCAGTGATACTAGTCAGTGCAGTGATACTAGTCAGAGCAGTGAGACTAGTCAGAGTAGTGAGACTAGTCAGAGCAGTGATACTAGTCAGAGTAGTGATACTAGCCAGAGCAGTGATACTAGTCAGAGCAGTGATACTAGTCAGAGCAGTGACACTAGTCAGAGTAGTGATACTAGTCAGAGCAGTGATACTAGTCAGAGCAGTGATACTAGTCAGAGCAGTGATACTAGTCAGAGCAGTGATACTAGTCAGAGCAGTGACACTAGTCAGAGTAGTGATACTAGTCAGAGCAGTGATACTAGTCAGAGCAGTGATACTAGTCAGAGCAGTGATACTAGTCAGAGCAGTGAGACTAGTCAGAGCAGTGACACTAGTCAGAGCAGTGAGACTAGTCAGAGCAGTGACACTAGTCAGAGCAGTGAGACTAGTCAGAGCAGTTATACTAGTCAGAGCAGTGATACTAGTCAGAGCAGTGACACTAGTCAGAGTAGTGATACTAGTAGGAACAGTTATACTAGTCAGCAGTAGTGATGATACTAGTCAGTGATACTAGTCAGAGTAGTGATACTAGTCAGAGCAGTGATAATAGCAGTGATACTAGTCAGAGCAGTGATACTAGTCAGAACATTGACTAGTCACAGTGATACTAGTCAGAGCAGTGATACTAGTCAGAGTAGTTATACTAGTCAGGACAGTTATACTAGTCAGTCAGCAGTGATACTAGTCAGAGCAGTGATACTAGTCAGAGCAGTGATACTAGTCAGAACAGTGGTACTAGTCAGAGTAGTGGTACCAGTCAGAGCAGTGATACTAGTCAGAGTAGTGATACTAGTCAGAACAGTGATACTAGTCAGAACAGGGATACTAGTCAGAACAATGATACTAGTCAGAGCAGTGATACTAGTCAGAGCAGTGATACTAGTCAGAGTAGTGATACTAGTCAGAGCAGTGATACTAGTCAGAGCAGTGACACTAGTCAGTCAACAGTGATACTAGTCAGAGCAGTGATACTAGTCAGAGCAGTGATACTAGTCAGAGCAGTGAGACTAGTCAGAGCAGTGATACTAGTCAGAGCAGTGATACTAGTCAGAGCAGTGATACTAGTCAGAGCAGTGATACTAGTCAGAGCAGTGACACTAGTCAGAGCAGTGATACTAGTCAGAGCAGTGATACTAGTCAGAGTAGTGATACTAGCCAGAACAGTTGATACTAGTCAGAGCAGTGACACTAGTCAGAGCAGTGATACTAGTCAGAGCAGTGATACTAGTCAGAGCAGTGATACTAGTCAGAGCAGTGAGACTAGTCAGAGCAGTGATACTAGTCAGAGCAGTGATACTAGTCAGAGCAGTGACACTAGTCAGAGCAGTGATACTAGTCAGAGCAGTGACACTAGTCAGAGCAGTGATACTAGTCAGAGCAGTGATACTAGTCAGAACAGTTATACTAGTCAGAGCAGTGATACTAGTCAGAGCAGTGATACTAGTCAGAGCAGTGATACTAGTCAGAGCAGTGACACTAGTCAGAGCAGTGATACTAGTCAGTCAGAGCAGTGATACTAGTCAGAGCAGTGAGACTAGTCAGAGCAGTTATACTAGTCAGAGCAGTGATACTAGTCAGAGCAGTGTCAGAGCAGTGATACTAGTCAGAGCAGTGAAACTAGTCAGAGTAGTGATAATAGCAGTGACACTAGTCAGAGCAGTGATACTAGTCAGAGCAGTGATACTAGTCAGAGCAGTGAGACTAGTCAGAGCAGTGACACTAGTCAGAGCAGTGATACTAGTCAGAGCAGTGATACTAGTCAGAGCAGTGATACTAGTCAGAGCAGTGACACTAGTCAGAGCAGTGATACTAGTCAGAGCAGTAATACTAGTCAGAGCAGTCAGAGCAATACTAGTCAGAACAGTGATACTAGTCAGAACAATGATACTAGTCAGAGCAGTGATACTAGTCAGAGTAGTGATAATAGAGTACTAGCCAGAGCAGTGATACTAGTCAGAGCAGTGATACTAGTCAGAGTAGTGATACTAGTCAGAGCAGTGATACTAGTCAGAACAGGGATACTAGTCAGAACAATGATACTAGTCAGAGCAGTGATACTAGTCAGAGTAGTGATAATAGCAGTGATACTAGTCAGAGCAGTGATACTAGTCAGAGCAGTGAGACTAGTCAGAGCAGTGATAGTAGCCAGAGGAGTGATAATAGTCAGAGTAGTGATACTAGCCAGAGCAGTGATACTAGTCAGAGCAGTGATACTAGTCAGAGCAGTGATACTACTGAGACTAGTCAGAGCAGTGATACTAGTCAGTGCAGTGATACTAGTCAGAGCAGTGATACTAGCCAGAGCAGTGATACTAGTCAGAGTAGTGACACTACAGAGCAGTGACACTAGTCAGCAGTGATACTAGTCAGAGCAGTGATACTAGTCAGAGCAGTGATACTAGTAGATACTAGTGATACTAGCCAGGGCAGTGATACTAGTCAGAGCAGTGATACTAGTCAGAGCAGTGATACTAGTCAGAGCAGTGATACTAGTCAGAGCACTGATACTAGTCAGAGCAGTGATACTAGTCAGAGCAGTGATACTAGTCAGAGCAGTGACACTAGTCAGAGCAGTGATACTAGTCAGAGCAGTGATACTAGCCAGAGCAATGACACTAGCCTAGAGAGCAGTGATACTAGTCAGAGCAGTGACACTAGTCAGAGTAGTGATACTAGTAGGAACAGTTATACTAGTCAGAGTAGTGATACTAGTCAGAGTAGTGATAATAGCAGTGATACTAGTCAGAGCAGTGATACTAGTCAGAGCAGTGAGACTAGTCAGAGCAGTGAGACTAGTCAGAGCAGTGATACTAGTCAGAGTAGTTATACTAGTCAGAACAGTTATACTAGTCACAGCAGTGATACTAGTCAGAGCAGTGATACCAGTCAGAGCAGTGATACTAGTCAGAGCAGTGATACTAGTCAGAGTAGTGATACTAGTCAGAATAGTGATACCAGTCAGAGCAGTGACACTAGTCAGTCAGCAGTGACACTAGTCAGAGCAGTGACACTAGTCAGAGTAGTGATACTAGTCAGAGCAGAGATACTAGTCAGATCAGTTATACTAGCCAGAGCAGTGATAGTAGTCAGAGCAGTGAGACTAGTCAGAGCAGTGAGACTAGTCAGAGCAGTGAGACTAGTCAGAGCAGTGAGACTAGTCAGAGCAGAGAAACTAGTCAGATCAGTTATACTAGCCAGAGCAGTGATACTAGTCAGAGCAGTGATACTCAGAGCAGTGTCAGAGCAGTGATACTAGTCAGAGCAGTGAGTGACTAGTCAGAGCAGTGAGACTAGTCAGAGCAGTGATACTAGTCAGAACAGTGATACTAGTCAGAGCAGTGATACTAGTCAGAACAGTGATACTAGCCAGAGCAGTAACACTAGTCGAGCAGTGATACTAGTCAGAGCAGTAATACTAGTCAGAACAGTGATACTAGTCAGAACAATGATACTAGTCAGAGCAGTGATACTAGTCAGAGCAGTGAAACTAGTCAGAGTAGTGATAATATCAGTGATACTAGTTAGAGTAGTGATACTAGCCAGAGCAGTGATACTAGTCAGAGTAGTGATACTAGCCAGAGCAGTGATACTAGCCAGAGTAATGATACTAGCCAGAGTAGTGATACTAGCCAGAGCAGTGACACTAGTCAGAGTAGTGATACTAGTCAGAACAGTTATACTAGTCAGAGCAGTGATACTAGTCAGAGCAGTGACACTAGTCAGAGCAGTGAGACTAGTCAGAGCAGTGAGACTAGTCAGAGCAGTGAGACTAGTCAGAGCAGTGAGACTAGTCAGAGCAGTGATACTAGTCAGAGCAGTGATACTAGTCAGAGCAGTGACACTAGTCAGAGCAGTGACACTAGTCAGAGCAGTGATACTAGTCAGAGCAGTGATACTAGTCAGAGCAGTTATACTAGTCAGAGCAGTGAAACTAGTCAGAGTAGTGATAATAGCAGTGATACTAGTCAGAGCAGTGATACTAGTCAGAGCAGTGAGACTAGTCAGAGCAGTGACACTAGCCAGAGCAGTGATACTAGTCAGAGCAGTGATACTAGTCAGAGCAGTGATACTAGTCAGAGCAGTAACACTAGTCAGAGCAGTGATACTAGTCAGAGCAGTAATACTAGTCAGAGCAGTAATACTAGTCAGAACAGTGATACTAGTCAGAACAATGATACTAGTCAGAGCAGTGATACTAGTCAGAGTAGTGATAATAGCAGTGACACTAGCCAGAGCAGTGATACTAGTCAGAGCAGTGATACTAGTCTGAGTAGTGATACTAGTCAGAGCAGTGATACTAGTCAGAACAGGGATACTAGTCAGAACAATGATACTAGTCAGAGCAGTGATACTAGTCAGAGTAGTGATAATAGCAGTGATACTAGTCAGAGCAGTGATACTAGTCAGAGCAGTGAGACTAGTCAGAGCAGTGATAGTAGCCAGAGGAGTGATAATAGTCAGAGTAGTGATACTAGCCAGAGCAGTGATACTAGTCAGAGCAGTGATACTAGTCAGAGCAGTGATACTAGTCAGAGCAGTGAGACTAGTCAGAGCAGTGATACTAGCCAGAGCAGTGATACTAGTCAGAGTAGTGATACTAGCCAGAGCAGTGATACTAGTCAGAGCAGTGACACTAGTCAGAGCAGTGACACTAGTCAGAGTAGTGATACTAGTCAGAGCAGTGATACTAGTCAGAGCAGTGATACTAGTCAGAGTAGTGATACTAGCCAGGGCAGTGATACTAGTCAGAGCAGTGAGACTAGTCAGAGCAGTGAGACTAGTCAGAGCAGTGATACTAGTCAGAGCACTGATACTAGTCAGAGCAGTGATACTAGTCAGAGCAGTGATACTAGTCAGAGCAGTGACACTAGTCAGAGCAGTGATACTAGTCAGAGCAGTGATACTAGCCAGAGCAATGACACTAGCCAGAGCAGTGATACTAGTCAGAGCAGTGACACTAGTCAGAGTAGTGATACTAGTAGGAACAGTTATACTAGTCAGAGTAGTGATACTAGTCAGAGTAGTGATAATAGCAGTGATACTAGTCAGAGCAGTGATACTAGTCAGAGCAGTGAGACTAGTCAGAGCAGTGAGACTAGTCAGAGCAGTGATACTAGTCAGAGTAGTTATACTAGTCAGAACAGTTATACTAGTCACAGCAGTGATACTAGTCAGAGCAGTGATACCAGTCAGAGCAGTGATACTAGTCAGAGCAGTGATACTAGTCAGAGTAGTGATACTAGTCAGAATAGTGATACCAGTCAGAGCAGTGACACTAGTCAGAGCAGTGACACTAGTCAGAGCAGTGACACTAGTCAGAGTAGTGATACTAGTCAGAGCAGAGAAACTAGTCAGATCAGTTATACTAGCCAGAGCAGTGATAGTAGTCAGAGCAGTGAGACTAGTCAGAGCAGTGAGACTAGTCAGAGCAGTGAGACTAGTCAGAGCAGTGAGACTAGTCAGAGCAGAGAAACTAGTCAGATCAGTTATACTAGCCAGAGCAGTGATACTAGTCAGAGCAGTGATACTAGTCAGAGCAGTGATACTAGTCAGAGCAGTGAGACTAGTCAGAGCAGTGAGACTAGTCAGAGCAGTGATACTAGTCAGAACAGTGATACTAGTCAGAGCAGTGATACTAGTCAGAACAGTGATACTAGCCAGAGCAGTAACACTAGTCGAGCAGTGATACTAGTCAGAGCAGTAATACTAGTCAGAACAGTGATACTAGTCAGAACAATGATACTAGTCAGAGCAGTGATACTAGTCAGAGCAGTGAAACTAGTCAGAGTAGTGATAATATCAGTGATACTAGTTAGAGTAGTGATACTAGCCAGAGCAGTGATACTAGTCAGAGTAGTGATACTAGCCAGAGCAGTGATACTAGCCAGAGTAATGATACTAGCCAGAGTAGTGATACTAGCCAGAGCAGTGACACTAGTCAGAGTAGTGATACTAGTCAGAACAGTTATACTAGTCAGAGCAGTGATACTAGTCAGAGCAGTGACACTAGTCAGAGCAGTGAGACTAGCAGAGTAGTGATACTAGTCAGAGTAGTGATAATAGCAGTGACAATAGCCAGAGCAGTGACACTAGCCAGAGCAGTGATACTAGTCAGAGCACTGATACTAGTCAGAACAGTGGTACTAGTCAGAGCAGTGAACGGTGATACTAGTCAGAGCAGTGACACTAGTCAGAACAGTGACACTAGCCAGACAGTGATACCAGTCAGAACAGATACTAGTCAGAGCAGTGATACTAGTCAGAACAGTGATACTAGTCAGAGCAGTGATACTAGTCAGAGCAGTGATACTAGTCAGAGTAGTGATACTAGTCAGAGTAGTGATACTAGTCAGAGCAGTGATACTAGTCAGAGCAGTGAGACTAGTCAGAGCAGTGAGACTAGTCAGAGTAGTGATACTAGTCAGAGCAGTGATACTAGTCAGAGCAGTGATACTAGTGAGTGATACTAGTCAGAGCAGTGATACAGTGAACAGTGATACTAGTCAGAGCAGAGATACTAGTCAGAGCAGTGATACTAGTCAGAGCAGTGATACTAGTCAGAGCAGTGATACTAGCCAGGCAGTGATACTAGTCAGAGCAGTGAGACTAGTCAGAGCAGTGAGACTAGTCAGCAGTGATACTAGCAGTGATACTAGTCAGAGCAGTGATACTAGTCAGAGCAGTGACACTCGTCAGAGCAGTGAGACTAGTCAGAGCAGTGATACTAGTCAGAGCAGTGTACTAGCTATGACACTAGCCAGAGCAGTGACACTAGTCAGAGCAGTGATACTAGTCAGTGATACTAGTCAGTGATACTAGCCAGGGCAGTGATACTAGTCAGAGCAGTGAGACTAGTCAGAGCAGTGAGACTAGTCAGAGCAGTGATACTAGTCAGAGCAGTGATACTAGTCAGAGCAGTGACACTAGTCAGAGCAGTGAGACTAGTCAGAGCAGTGATACTAGTCAGAGCAGTGATACTAGCCAGAGCAATGACACTAGCCAGAGCAGTGACACTAGTCAGAGTAGTGATACTAGTAGGAACAGTTATACTAGTCAGAGTAGTGATACTAGTCAGAGTAGTGATAATTGCAGTGATACTAGTCAGAGCAGTGATACTAGTCAGAGTAGTGATACTAGTAGGAACAGTTATAGTAGTCAGAGCAGTGATACTAGTCAGAGTAGTGATAATAGCAGTGATACTAGTCAGAGCAGTGATACTAGTGAGAGCAGTGAGACTAGTCAGAGCAGTGATACTAGCCAGAGCAGTGATACTAGTCAGAGTAGTGATACTAGCCAGAGCAGTGATACTAGTCAGAGCAGTGACACTAGTCAGAGCAGTGACACTAGTCAGAGTAGTGATACTTGTCAGAGCAGTGATACTAGTCAGAGCAGTGATACTAGTCAGAGTAGTGATACTAGCCAGGGCAGTGATACTAGTCAGAGCAGTGAGACTAGTCAGAGCAGTGAGACTAGTCAGAGCAGTGATACTAGTCAGAGCACTGATACTAGTCAGAGCAGTGATACTAGTCAGAGCAGTGATACTAGTCAGAGCAGTGACACTAGTCAGAGCAGTGATACTAGTCAGAGCAGTGATACTAGCCAGAGCAATGACACTAGCCAGAGCAGTGATACTAGTCAGAGCAGTGACACTAGTCAGAGTAGTGATACTAGTAGGAACAGTTATACTAGTCAGAGTAGTGATACTAGTCAGAGTAGTGATAATAGCAGTGATACTAGTCAGAGCAGTGATACTAGTCAGAGCAGTGAGACTAGTCAGAGCAGTGATACTAGTCAGAGTAGTTATACTAGTCAGAACAGTTATACTAGTCACAGCAGTGATACTAGTCAGAGCAGTGATACCAGTCAGAGCAGTGATACTAGTCAGAGCAGTGATACTAGTCAGAGTAGTGATACTAGTCAGAATAGTGATACCAGTCAGAGCAGTGACACTAGTCAGAGCAGTGACACTAGTCAGAGCAGTGACACTAGTCAGAGTAGTGATACTAGTCAGAGCAGAGAAACTAGTCAGATCAGTTATACTAGCCAGAGCAGTGATAGTAGTCAGAGCAGTGAGACTAGTCAGAGCAGTGAGACTAGTCAGAGCAGTGAGACTAGTCAGAGCAGTGAGACTAGTCAGAGCAGAGAAACTAGTCAGATCAGTTATACTAGCCAGAGCAGTGATACTAGTCAGAGCAGTGATACTAGTCAGAGCAGTGATACTAGTCAGAGCAGTGAGACTAGTCAGAGCAGTGAGACTAGTCAGAGCAGTGATACTAGTCAGAACAGTGATACTAGTCAGAGCAGTGATACTAGTCAGAACAGTGATACTAGCCAGAGCAGTAACACTAGTCGAGCAGTGATACTAGTCAGAGCAGTAATACTAGTCAGAACAGTGATACTAGTCAGAACAATGATACTAGTCAGAGCAGTGATACTAGTCAGAGCAGTGAAACTAGTCAGAGTAGTGATAATATCAGTGATACTAGTTAGAGTAGTGATACTAGCCAGAGCAGTGATACTAGTCAGAGTAGTGATACTAGCCAGAGCAGTGATACTAGCCAGAGTAATGATACTAGCCAGAGTAGTGATACTAGCCAGAGCAGTGACACTAGTCAGAGTAGTGATACTAGTCAGAACAGTTATACTAGTCAGAGCAGTGATACTAGTCAGAGCAGTGACACTAGTCAGAGCAGTGAGACTAGCAGAGTAGTGATACTAGTCAGAGTAGTGATAATAGCAGTGACAATAGCCAGAGCAGTGACACTAGCCAGAGCAGTGATACTAGTCAGAGCACTGATACTAGTCAGAACAGTGGTACTAGTCAGAGCAGTGATACCAGTCAGAACGGTGATACTAGTCAGAGCAGTGATACCAGTCAGAACAGTGACACTAGCCAGAGCAGTGATACCAGTCAGAACAGTGATACTAGTCAGAGCAGTGATACCAGTCAGAACAGTGACACTAGCCAGAGCAGTGATACTAGTCAGAGCAGTGATACTAGTCAGAGTAGTGATGCTAGTCAGAGTAGTGATACTAGTCAGAGCAGTGATACTAGTCAGAGCAGTGAGACTAGTCAGAGCAGTGAGACTAGTCAGAGTAGTGATACTAGTCAGAGCAGTGATACTAGTCAGAGCAGTGATACTAGTCAGAGCAGTGATACTAGTCAGAACAGTGATACTAGTCAGAGCAGAGATACTAGTCAGAGCAGTGATACTAGTCAGAGCAGTGATACTAGTCAGAGTAGTGATACTAGCCAGGGCAGTGATACTAGTCAGAGCAGTGAGACTAGTCAGAGCAGTGAGACTAGTCAGAGCAGTGATACTAGTCAGAGCAGTGATACTAGTCAGAGCAGTGACACTAGTCAGAGCAGTGAGACTAGTCAGAGCAGTGATACTAGTCAGAGCAGTGATACTAGCCAGAGCAATGACACTAGCCAGAGCAGTGATACTAGTCAGAGCAGTGACACTAGTCAGAGTAGTGATACTAGTAGGAACAGTTATACTAGTCAGAGTAGTGATACTAGTCAGAGTAGTGATAATTGCAGTGATACTAGTCAGAGCAGTGATACTAGTCGGAGCAGTGATACTAGTCAGAGCAGTGAGACTAGTCAGAGCAGTGAGACTAGTCAGAGCAGTGATACTAGTCAGAGTAGTTATACTAGTCAGAATAGTGATACCAGTCAGAGCAGTGATACTAGTCAGAGCAGTGATACTAGTCAGAACAGTGATACTAGCCAGAGCAGTAACACTAGTCGAGCAGTGATACTAGTCAGAGCAGTAATACTAGTCAGAACAGTGATACTAGTCAGAACAATGATACTAGGCAGAGCAGTGATACTAGTCAGAGCAGTGAAACTAGTCAGAGTAGTGATAATATCAGTGATACTAGTTAGAGTAGTGATACTAGCCAGAGCAGTGATACTAGACAGAGTAGTGATACTAGCCAGAGTAGTGATACTAGCCAGAGCAGTGACACTAGTCAGAGTAGTGATACTAGTCAGAACAGTTATACTAGTCAGAGCAGTGATACTAGTCAGAGCAGTGACACTAGTCAGAGCAGTGAGACTAGCAGAGTAGTGATACTAGTCAGAGTAGTGATAATAGCAGTGACAATAGCCAGAGCAGTGACACTTGCCAGAGCAGTGATACTAGTCAGAGCACTGATACTAGTCAGAACAGTGGTACTAGTCAGAGCAGTGATACCAGTCAGAACAGTGACACTAGCCAGAGCAGTGATACCAGTCAGAACAGTGATACTAGTCAGAGCAGTGATACCAGTCAGAACAGTGACACTAGCCAGAGTAGTGAGACTAGTCAGAACAGTGATACTAGTCAGAGCAGTGAGACTAGTCAGAGCAGTGATACTAGTCAGAGCAGTGATACTAGTCAGAGCAGTGATACTAGTCAGAGTAGTGATACTAGTAGGAACAGTTATAGTAGTCAGAGCAGTGATACTAGTCAGAGTAGTGATAATAGCAGTGATACTAGTCAGAGCAGTGATACTAGTCAGAGCAGTGAGACTAGTCAGAGCAGTGATACTAGCCAGAGCAGTGATACTAGTCAGAGTAGTGATACTAGCCAGAGCAGTGATACTAGTCAGAGCAGTGACACTAGTCAGAGCAGTGACACTAGTCAGAGTAGTGATACTAGTCAGAGCAGTGATACTAGTCAGAGCAGTGATACTAGTCAGAGTAGTGATACTAGCCAGGGCAGTGATACTAGTCAGAGCAGTGAGACTAGTCAGAGCAGTGAGACTAGTCAGAGCAGTGATACTAGTCAGAGCACTGATACTAGTCAGAGCAGTGATACTAGTCAGAGCAGTGATACTAGTCAGAGCAGTGACACTAGTCAGAGCAGTGATACTAGTCAGAGCAGTGAGACTAGCCAGAGCAGTGAGACTAGTCAGAGAAGTGTACAGGTTTCTTATTTTCTCTCATCTTATTCAACTGTTACCAGGCACCTGCAAACTAAGATAGCTCAGATGTGTGAGTGCCTTTTGAAACGTTGAACTGCAACGTGACCATGATCCTGCCCTGCCAGTTTTCCTGTGTGCGTACAGTATCTGGCTGTAAATGACTGTGTGGCCAAATACTGTCCTGTGTAATGACTGTGTGGCCAAATACTGTCCTATGTAATGACTGTGTGGCCAAATACTGTCCTGTGTAATGACTGTGTGTCCAAATACTGTCCTGTGTAATGACTGTGTGGCCAAATACTGTCCTGTGTAATGACTGTGTGTCCAAATACTGTCCCGTGTAATGACTGTGTGGCCAAATACTGTCCTGTGTAATGACTGTGTGGCCAAATACTGTCCTGTGTAATGACTGTGTGGCCAAATACTGTCCTGTGTAATGACTGTGTGTCCAAAGACTGTCCTGTGTAATGACTGTGTGGCCAAATACTGTCCTGTGTAATGACTGTGTGGCCAAATACTGTCCTGTGTAATGACTGTGTGTCCAAATAATGTCCTATTTAATGACTGTGTCCAGTCCAAATACTGTCCTGTGTAATGACTGTGTGGCCAAATACTGTCCTGTGTAATGACTGTGTGGCCAGTCCAAATACTGTCCTGTGTAATGACTGTGTGGCCAGTCCAAATAATGTCCTGTGTAATGACTGTGTGGCCAGTCCAAATAATGTCCTGTGTAATGACTGTGTGGCCAGTCCAAATAATGTCCTGTGTAATGACTGTGTGTCCAAATACTGTCCTGTGTAATGACTGTGTGTCCAAATACTGTCCTGTGTAATGACTGTGTGTCCATTCCAAATACTGTCCTGTGTAATGACTGTGTGTCCAAATACTGTCCTGTGTAATGACTGTGTGTCCAGTCCAAATACTGTCCTGTGTAATTAATGTGTGGCCAGTCCAAATACTCTCCTGTGTAATGACTGTGTGTCCAAATACTGTCCTGTGTAATGACTGTGTGTCCAGTCCAAATACTGTCCTGTGTAATTAATGTGTGGCCAGTCCAAATACTGATCTGTGTAATGACTGTGTGGCCAGTCCAAATACTGTCCTGTGTAATGACTGTGTGTCCAAATACTGTCCTGTGTAATGACTGTGTGTCCAAATACTGTCCTGTGTAATGACTGTGTGGCCAGTCCAAATACTGTCCTGTGTAATGACTGTGTGGCCAGTCCAAATACTGTCATGTGTAATGACTGTGTGGCCAGTCCAAATACTGTCCTGTGTAATGGCTGTGTGGCCAGTCCAAATACTGTCCTGTGTAATGACTGTGTGTCCAAAGACTAGTCGGAGCAGTGATACTAGTCAGAGCAGTGATACTAGTCGGAGCAGTGATACTAGTCAGAGCAGTGATACTAGTCAGAGCAGTGATACTAGTCAGAGCAGTGAGACTAGTCAGAGCAGTGATACCAGTCAGAACAGTGATACTAGTCAGAGCAGTGATACTAGTCAGAGCAGTGATACTAGTCAGAACAGTGATACTAGTCAGAGCAGTGATACTAGTCAGAGCAGTGATACTAGTCAGAGCAGTGAGACTAGTCAAAGTAGTGATACTAGTCAGAGCAGTGATACTAGTCAGAGCAGTGATACTAGTCAGAGTAGTGATACTAGTCAGAGCAGTGATACTAGTCAGAGTAGTGATACTAGTCAGAGCAGTGATACTAGCCCGAGCAGTGATACTAGTCAGAACAGTGATGCTAGTCAGAGCAGTGATACTAGTCAGAGCAGTGATACTAGTCAGAGTAGTGATGCTAGTCAGAGTAGTGATACTAGTCAGAGCAGTGATACTAGTCAGAGCAGTGAGACTAGTCAGAGCAGTGAGACTAGTCAGAGCAGTGATACTAGTCAGAGTAGTTATACTAGTCAGAATAGTGATACCAGTCAGAGCAGTGATACTAGTCAGAGCAGTGATACTAGTCAGAACAGTGATACTAGCCAGAGCAGTAACACTAGTCGAGCAGTGATACTAGTCAGAGCAGTAATACTAGTCAGAACAGTGATACTAGTCAGAACAATGATACTAGGCAGAGCAGTGATACTAGTCAGAGCAGTGAAACTAGTCAGAGTAGTGATAATATCAGTGATACTAGTTAGAGTAGTGATACTAGCCAGAGCAGTGATACTAGACAGAGTAGTGATACTAGCCAGAGTAGTGATACTAGCCAGAGCAGTGACACTAGTCAGAGTAGTGATACTAGTCAGAACAGTTATACTAGTCAGAGCAGTGATACTAGTCAGAGCAGTGACACTAGTCAGAGCAGTGAGACTAGCAGAGTAGTGATACTAGTCAGAGTAGTGATAATAGCAGTGACAATAGCCAGAGCAGTGACACTAGCCAGAGCAGTGATACTAGTCAGAGCACTGATACTAGTCAGAACAGTGGTACTAGTCAGAGCAGTGATACCAGTCAGAACAGTGACACTAGCCAGAGCAGTGATACCAGTCAGAACAGTGATACTAGTCAGAGCAGTGATACCAGTCAGAACAGTGACACTAGCCAGAGTAGTGAGACTAGTCAGAACAGTGATACTAGTCAGAGCAGTGAGACTAGTCAGAGCAGTGATACTAGTCAGAGCAGTGATACTAGTCAGAGTAGTGAGACTAGTCAGAGCAGTTATACTAGTCAGAGCAGTGATACTAGTCAGAGTAGTGATACTAGTAGGAACAGTTATAGTAGTCAGAGCAGTGATACTAGTCAGAGTAGTGATAATAGCAGTGATACTAGTCAGAGCAGTGATACTAGTCAGAGCAGTGAGACTAGTCAGAGCAGTGATACTAGCCAGAGCAGTGATACTAGTCAGAGTAGTGATACTAGCCAGAGCAGTGATACTAGTCAGAGCAGTGACACTAGTCAGAGCAGTGACACTAGTCAGAGTAGTGATACTAGTCAGAGCAGTGATACTAGTCAGAGCAGTGATACTAGTCAGAGTAGTGATACTAGCCAGGGCAGTGATACTAGTCAGAGCAGTGAGACTAGTCAGAGCAGTGAGACTAGTCAGAGCAGTGATACTAGTCAGAGCACTGATACTAGTCAGAGCAGTGATACTAGTCAGAGCAGTGATACTAGTCAGAGCAGTGACACTAGTCAGAGCAGTGATACTAGTCAGAGCAGTGATACTAGCCAGAGCAATGACACTAGCCAGAGCAGTGATACTAGTCAGAGCAGTGACACTAGTCAGAGTAGTGATACTAGTAGGAACAGTTATACTAGTCAGGTAGTGATACTAGTCAGGTAGTGATAATAGCAGTGATACTAGTCAGAGCAGTGATACTAGTCAGAGCAGTGAGACTAGTCAGAGCAGTGAGACTAGTCAGAGCAGTGATACTAGTCAGAGTAGTTATACTAGTCAGAACAGTTATACTAGTCACAGCAGTGATACTAGTCAGAGCAGTGATACCAGTCAGAGCAGTGATACTAGTCAGAGCAGTGATACTAGTCAGAGTAGTGATACTAGTCAGAATAGTGATACCAGTCAGAGCAGTGACACTAGTCAGAGCAGTGACACTAGTCAGAGCAGTGACACTAGTCAGAGTAGTGATACTAGTCAGAGCAGAGAAACTAGTCAGATCAGTTATACTAGCCAGAGCAGTGATAGTAGTCAGAGCAGTGAGACTAGTCAGAGCAGTGAGACTAGTCAGAGCAGTGAGACTAGTCAGAGCAGTGAGACTAGTCAGAGCAGAGAAACTAGTCAGATCAGTTATACTAGCCAGAGCAGTGATACTAGTCAGAGCAGTGATACTAGTCAGAGCAGTGATACTAGTCAGAGCAGTGAGACTAGTCAGAGCAGTGAGACTAGTCAGAGCAGTGATACTAGTCAGAACAGTGATACTAGTCAGAGCAGTGATACTAGTCAGAACAGTGATACTAGCCAGAGCAGTAACACTAGTCGAGCAGTGATACTAGTCAGAGTAGTAATACTAGTCAGAACAGTGATACTAGTCAGAACAATGATACTAGTCAGAGCAGTGATGCTAGTCAGAGCAGTGAAACTAGTCAGAGTAGTGATAATATCAGTGATACTAGTTAGAGTAGTGATACTAGCCAGAGCAGTGATACTAGTCAGAGTAGTGATACTAGCCAGAGCAGTGATACTAGCCAGAGTAGTGATACTAGCCAGAGTAGTGATACTAGCCAGAGCAGTGACACTAGTCAGAGTAGTGATACTAGTCAGAACAGTTATACTAGTCAGAGCAGTGATACTAGTCAGAGCAGTGACACTAGTCAGAGCAGTGAGACTAGCAGAGTAGTGATACTAGTCAGAGTAGTGATAATAGCAGTGACAATAGCCAGAGCAGTGACACTAGCCAGAGCAGTGATACTAGTCAGAGCACTGATACTAGTCAGAACAGTGGTACTAGTCAGAGCAGTGATACCAGTCAGAACGGTGATACTAGTCAGAGCAGTGATACCAGTCAGAACAGTGACACTAGCCAGAGCAGTGATACCAGTCAGAACAGTGATACTAGTCAGAGCAGTGATACCAGTCAGAACAGTGACACTAGCCAGAGCAGTGATACCAGTCAGAACAGTGATACTAGTCAGAACAGTGATACTAGTCAGAGCAGAGATACTAGTGAGAGCAGTGATACTAGTCAGAACAGTTATACTAGCCAGAGCAGTGAGACTAGTCAGAGCAGTTATACTAGTCAGAGCAGTGAGACTAGCCAGAGCAGTGAGACTAGTCAGAGAAGTGTACAGGTTTCTTATTTTCTCTCATCTTATTCAACTGTTACCAGGCACCTGCAAACTAAGATAGCTCAGATGTGTGAGTGCCTTTTGAAACGTTGAACTGCAACGTGACCATGATCCTGCCCTGCCAGTTTTCCTGTGTGCGTACAGTAGCTGGCTGTAAATGACTGTGTGGCCAAATACTGTCCTGTGTAATGACTGTGTGGCCAAATACTGTCCTGTGTAATGACTGTGTGGCCAAATACTGTCCTGTGTAATGACTGTGTGGCCAAATACTGTCCTGTGTAATGACTGTGTGTCCAAATACTGTCCTGTGTAATGACTGTGTGGCCAGTCCAAATACTGTCCTGTGTAATGACTGTGTGTCCAAATACTGTCCTGTGTAATGACTGTGTGTCCAAAGACTAGTCGGAGCAGTGATACTAGTCAGAGCAGTGAGACTAGTCAGAGCAGTGAGACTAGTCAGAGCAGTGAGACTAGTCAGAGTAGTGAGACTAGTCAGAGTAGTGATACTAGTCAGAGTAGTGATACTAGTCAGAACAGTGATACTAGTCAGAGCAGTGATACTAGTCAGAGCAGTGATACTAGTCAGAACAGTGATACTAGTCAGAGCAGTGATACTAGTCAGAGCAGTGATACTAGTCAGAGCAGTGATACTAGTCAGAACAGTGATACTAGTCGGAGCAGTGATACTAGTCAGAGCAGTGAGACTAGTCAGAGCAGTGAGACTAGTCAGAGCAGTGAGACTAGTCAGAGTAGTGATACTAGTCAGAGCAGTGATACTAGTCAGAGCAGTGATACTAGTCAGAGTAGTGATACTAGTCAGAGCAGTGACACTAGTCAGAGCAGTGACACTAGCCAGAGCAGTGATACTAGTCAGAGCAGTGATACTAGTCAGAGCAGTTATACTAGTCAGAGCAGTGATACCAGTCAGAACAGTGATACTAGTCAGAGCAGTGATACTAGTCAGAGCAGTTATACTAGTCAGAGCAGTGAGACTAGTCAGAGCAGTGATACTAGTCAGAGCAGTGAGACTAGCCAGAGCAGTGAGACTAGTCAGAGCAGTTATACTAGTCAGAGCAGTGATACTAGTCAGAGCAGTGAGACTAGCCAGAGCAGTGAGACTAGTCAGAGAAGTGTACAGGTTTCTTATTTTCTCTCATCTTATTCAACTGTTACCAGGCACCTGCAAACTAAGATAGCTCAGATGTGTGAGTGCCTTTTGAAACGTTGAACTGCAACGTGACCATGATCCTGCCCTGCCAGTTTTCCTGTGTGCGTACAGTAGCTGGCTGTAAATGACTGTGTGGCCAAATACTGTCCTGTGTAATGACTGTGTGGCCAAATACTGTCCTATGTAATGACTGTGTGGCCAAATACTGTCCTGTGTAATGACTGTGTGTCCAAATACTGTCCTGTGTAATGACTGTGTGGCCAAATACTGTCCTGTGTAATGACTGTGTGTCCAAATACTGTCCCGTGTAATGACTGTGTGGCCAAATACTGTCCTGTGTAATGACTGTGTGGCCAAATACTGTCCTGTGTAATGACTGTGTGGCCAAATACTGTCCTGTGTAATGACTGTGTGTCCAAAGACTGTCCTGTGTAATGACTGTGTGGCCAAATACTGTCCTGTGTAATGACTGTGTGGCCAAATACTGTCCTGTGTAATGACTGTGTGTCCAAATAATGTCCTATTTAATGACTGTGTCCAGTCCAAATACTGTCCTGTGTAATGACTGTGTGGCCAAATACTGTCCTGTGTAATGACTGTGTGGCCAGTCCAAATACTGTCCTGTGTAATGACTGTGTGGCCAGTCCAAATAATGTCCTGTGTAATGACTGTTTGGCCAGTCCAAATAATGTCCTGTGTAATGACTGTGTGGCCAGTCCAAATAATGTCCTGTGTAATGACTGTGTGTCCAAATACTGTCCTGTGTAATGACTGTGTGTCCAAATACTGTCCTGTGTAATGACTGTGTGTCCATTCCAAATACTGTCCTGTGTAATGACTGTGTGTCCAAATACTGTCCTGTGTAATGACTGTGTGTCCAGTCCAAATACTGTCCTGTGTAATTAATGTGTGGCCAGTCCAAATACTCTCCTGTGTAATGACTGTGTGTCCAAATACTGTCCTGTGTAATGACTGTGTGTCCAATCCAAATACTGTCCTGTGTAATTAATGTGTGGCCAGTCCAAATACTGTCCTGTGTAATGACTGTGTGGCCAGTCCAAATACTGTCCTGTGTAATGACTGTGTGTCCAAATACTGTCCTGTGTAATGACTGTGTGTCCAAATACTGTCCTGTGTAATGACTGTGTGGCCAGTCCAAATACTGTCCTGTGTAATGACTGTGTGGCCAGTCCAAATACTGTCCTGTGTAATGACTGTGTGGCCAGTCCAAATACTGTCCTGTGTAATGGCTGTGTGGCCAGTCCAAATACTGTCCTGTGTAATGACTGTGTGTCCAAAGACTAGTCGGAGCAGTGATACTAGTCAGAGCAGTGATACTAGTCGGAGCAGTGATACTAGTCAGAGCAGTGATACTAGTCAGAGCAGTGATACTAGTCAGAGCAGTGAGACTAGTCAGAGCAGTGATACTAGTCAGAACAGTGATACTAGTCAGAGCAGTGATACTAGTCAGAGCAGTGATACTAGTCAGAACAGTGATACTAGTCAGAGCAGTGATACTAGTCAGAGCAGTGATACTAGTCAGAGCAGTGAGACTAGTCAAAGTAGTGATACTAGTCAGAGCAGTGATACTAGTCAGAGCAGTGATACTAGTCAGAGTAGTGATACTAGTCAGAGCAGTGATACTAGTCAGAGTAGTGATACTAGTCAGAGCAGTGATACTAGCCCGAGCAGTGATACTAGTCAGAACAGTGATGCTAGTCAGAGCAGTGATACTAGTCAGAGCAGTGATACTAGTCAGAGCAGTGATACTAGTCAGAGCAGTGATACTAGTCAGAGCAGTGAGACTAGTCAGAGCAGTGATACTAGTCAGAACAGTGATACTAGTCAGAGCAGTGATACTAGTCAGAGCAGTGATACTAGTCAGAACAGTGATACTAGTCAGAGCAGTGATACTAGTCAGAGTAGTGATACTAGTCAGAGCAGTGATACTAGTCAGAGTAGTGATACTAGTCAGAGCAGTGACACTAGTCAGAGCAGTGACACTAGCCAGAGCAGTGATACTAGTCAGAGCAGTGATACTAGTCAGAGCAGTTATACTAGTCAGAGCAGTGATACCAGTCAGAACAGTGATACTAGTCAGAGCAGTGATACTAGTCAGAGCAGTTATACTAGTCAGAGCAGTGAGACTAGTCAGAGCAGTGATACTAGTCAGAGCAGTGAGACTAGCCAGAGCAGTGAGACTAGTCAGAGCAGTTATACTAGTCAGAGCAGTGATACTAGTCAGAGCAGTGAGACTAGCCAGAGCAGTGAGACTAGTCAGAGAAGTGTACAGGTTTCTTATTTTCTCTCATCTTATTCAACTGTTACCAGGCACCTGCAAACTAAGATAGCTCAGATGTGTGAGTGCCTTTTGAAACGTTGAACTGCAACGTGACCATGATCCTGCCCTGCCAGTTTTCCTGTGTGCGTACAGTAGCTGGCTGTAAATGACTGTGTGGCCAAATACTGTCCTGTGTAATGACTGTGTGGCCAAATACTGTCCTATGTAATGACTGTGTGGCCAAATACTGTCCTGTGTAATGACTGTGTGTCCAAATACTGTCCTGTGTAATGACTGTGTGGCCAAATACTGTCCTGTGTAATGACTGTGTGTCCAAATACTGTCCCGTGTAATGACTGTGTGGCCAAATACTGTCCTGTGTAATGACTGTGTGGCCAAATACTGTCCTGTGTAATGACTGTGTGGCCAAATACTGTCCTGTGTAATGACTGTGTGTCCAAAGACTGTCCTGTGTAATGACTGTGTGGCCAAATACTGTCCTGTGTAATGACTGTGTGGCCAAATACTGTCCTGTGTAATGACTGTGTGTCCAAATAATGTCCTATTTAATGACTGTGTCCAGTCCAAATACTGTCCTGTGTAATGACTGTGTGGCCAAATACTGTCCTGTGTAATGACTGTGTGGCCAGTCCAAATACTGTCCTGTGTAATGACTGTGTGGCCAGTCCAAATAATGTCCTGTGTAATGACTGTTTGGCCAGTCCAAATAATGTCCTGTGTAATGACTGTGTGGCCAGTCCAAATAATGTCCTGTGTAATGACTGTGTGTCCAAATACTGTCCTGTGTAATGACTGTGTGTCCAAATACTGTCCTGTGTAATGACTGTGTGTCCATTCCAAATACTGTCCTGTGTAATGACTGTGTGTCCAAATACTGTCCTGTGTAATGACTGTGTGTCCAGTCCAAATACTGTCCTGTGTAATTAATGTGTGGCCAGTCCAAATACTCTCCTGTGTAATGACTGTGTGTCCAAATACTGTCCTGTGTAATGACTGTGTGTCCAATCCAAATACTGTCCTGTGTAATTAATGTGTGGCCAGTCCAAATACTGTCCTGTGTAATGACTGTGTGGCCAGTCCAAATACTGTCCTGTGTAATGACTGTGTGTCCAAATACTGTCCTGTGTAATGACTGTGTGTCCAAATACTGTCCTGTGTAATGACTGTGTGGCCAGTCCAAATACTGTCCTGTGTAATGACTGTGTGGCCAGTCCAAATACTGTCCTGTGTAATGACTGTGTGGCCAGTCCAAATACTGTCCTGTGTAATGGCTGTGTGGCCAGTCCAAATACTGTCCTGTGTAATGACTGTGTGTCCAAAGACTAGTCGGAGCAGTGATACTAGTCAGAGCAGTGATACTAGTCGGAGCAGTGATACTAGTCAGAGCAGTGATACTAGTCAGAGCAGTGATACTAGTCAGAGCAGTGATACTAGTCAGAGCAGTGAGACTAGTCAGAGCAGTGATACTAGTCAGAACAGTGATACTAGTCAGAGCAGTGATACTAGTCAGAGCAGTGATACTAGTCAGAACAGTGATACTAGTCAGAGCAGTGATACTAGTCAGAGCAGTGATACTAGTCAGAGCAGTGAGACTAGTCAAAGTAGTGATACTAGTCAGAGCAGTGATACTAGTCAGAGCAGTGATACTAGTCAGAGTAGTGATACTAGTCAGAGCAGTGATACTAGTCAGAGTAGTGATACTAGTCAGAGCAGTGATACTAGCCCGAGCAGTGATACTAGTCAGAACAGTGATGCTAGTCAGAGCAGTGATACTAGTCAGAGCAGTGATACTAGTCAGAGCAGTGATACTAGTCAGAGCAGTGATACTAGTCAGAGCAGTGAGACTAGTCAGAGCAGTGATACTAGTCAGAACAGTGATACTAGTCAGAGCAGTGATACTAGTCAGAGCAGTGATACTAGTCAGAACAGTGATACTAGTCAGAGCAGTGATACTAGTCAGAGTAGTGATACTAGTCAGAGCAGTGATACTAGTCAGAGTAGTGATACTAGCCCGAGCAGTGATACTAGCCCGAGCAGTGATACTAGTCAGAGCAGTGATACTAGTCAGTGATACTAGTCAGAGTAGTGATGCTAGTCAGAGTAGTGATGCTAGTCAGAGTAGTGATACTAGTCAGAGCAGTGATACTAGTCAGAGCAGTGATACTAGTCAGAGCAGTGTACAGGTTTCTTATTTTCTCTCATCTTATTCAACTGTTACCAGGCACCTGCAAACTAAGATAGCTCAGATGTGCGAGTGCCTTTTGAAACGTTGAACTGCAACGTGACCATGATCCTGCCCTGCCAGTTTTCCTGTGTGCGTACAGTAGCTGGCTGTAAATGACTGTGTGGCCAAATACTGTCCTGTGTAATGACTGTGTCCAAAGACTGTCCTATTTAATGACTGTGTGTCCAGTCCAAATACTGTCCTGTGTAATGACTGTGTGGCCAAATATTGTCCTAGGTAATGACTGTGTGTCCAGTCCAAATACTGTCCTGTGTAATGACTGTGTGGCCAGTCCAAATACTGTCCTGTGTAATGACTGTGTGGCCAGTCCAAATAATGTCCTGTGTAATGACTGTGTGGCCAGTCCAAATACTGTCCTGTGTAATGACTGTGTGGCCAGTCCAAATAATGTCCTGTGTAATGACTGTGTGGCCAGTCCAAATAATGTCCTGTGTAATGACTGTGTGTCCAAATACTGTCCTGTGTAATGACTGTGTGTCCAAATACTGTCCTGTGTAATGACTGTGTGTCCAAATACTGTCCTGTGTAATGACTGTGTGGCCAGTCCAAATACTGTCCTGTGTAATGACTGTGTGGCCAGTCCAAATACTGTCCTGTGTAATGACTGTGTGGCCAGTCCAAATACTGTCCTGTGTAATGACTGTGTGGCCAGTCCAAATATTGTCCTATGTAATGACTGTGTGGCCAGTCCAAATACTGTCCTGTGTAATGACTGTGTGGCCAAATACTGTCCTGTGTAATGACTGTGTGGCCAGTCCAAATACTGTCCTATGTAATATGAAGTGATTCTTGAACCTTGTAAGATTAATGAAGCAACTGTGTATATTTGCCTTCATTTGTTGTTTTTCCACTTCTTTGTCCTTCCCTGATGGCTTCCTTTACTTAATCCATTTCTCTTTCCTAGTAAATCTCTACCTACCTTCCTCACTACCTCTCTCGTTCTCTACCTCCTTATTGGTTATCCCTCTGTTTCTCTACCTCCTTATTGGTTATTCCTCTTTCTCTCAGCCCCCCCCCTCTCTCTCTACCTCCTTATTGGTTATCCCTCTTTCTCTCAGCCCCTCCCCCCTCTCTCTCTACCTCCTTATTGGTTATCCCTCTTTCTCTCAGCCCCCCCCCTCTCTCTGTACCTCCTTATTGGTTATATCTCTCTCTTTCTCTACCTCCTTATTGGTTATCCCTCTTTCTCTCAGCCCCCCTCTCTCTCTACCTCCTTATTGGTTATCCCTCTTTCTCTCAGCCCCCCTCTCTCTCTACCTCCTTATTGGTTATCCCTCTTTCTCTCAGCCCCCCCTCTCTCTGTACCTCCTTATTGGTTATATCTCTCTCTTTCTCTACCTCCTTATTGGTTATATCTCTCTCTTTCTCTACCTCCTTATTGGTTATATCTCTCTCTTTCTCTACCTCCTTATTGGTTATCCCTCTTTCTCTCAGCCCCCTCTTTCTCTACCTCCTTATTGGTTATCCTCTTTCTCTCAGCCCCCCCTCTCTCTCTACCTCCTTATTGGTTATCCCTCTTTCTCTCAGCCCCCCCTCTCTCTACCTCCTTATTGGTTATCCCTCTCTTTCTCTCAGTGATGGCGGTCAGCTATTGGCCCTTGGGATTCTCCACATCTCCCAGTGGCATTTTTGTGATTTGCAGCTAGTAGTCTGGGTCCAGTTGCATAGTCACAAAAATGATCATTGGCAGGTGTGACTGCAGCAGGAGTCGACGCTGGCCGGACAGTCCATCCGTCGCCCCCTTCCTTCCTTCCTTTCTTCCCTTTCTTTCCTTTCGTCCTTCCTTCCCTCCTTCCTTCCTTCAACCCTCTACCCAGCCTTGACTTTCTGTCCTTTCCACTGATGGGTTGAGTTTCTCTAACCTCAACCTCAAAGACTAATATGTTGTAACTAACTGTAATTCATATCCAGGCCTCCAGACAGGCAGAGATGGGAACCTTGTTTTCTGTGTGTATTTTAAGACCAGTAAAGCAGAAGCAGTACTTGTATGCAGCATCCAATCTAGACTTGTCCGTTAACATTACATTTAGTGATATTGTTCTCTTTCCTTCCTCCACTCCCTCCTTCTCACCCACCCCCTCCCTCCCTCCCTCTCTCCCACCCCTCCCTCTCTCTCTCCCACCCCCTCCCTCTCTCCCACCCACCCCCTCCCTCCTCTCTCTCTCCCCCCTCCCTCCCTCCCTCCCTCTCTCCCACCCACCCCTCCCTCTCTCCCACCCACCCCCTCCCTCTCTCCCACCCTCCCACCCTCCCTCTCTCCCTCCCACTCCCTCTCTACCCCCTCCCTCCCTCTCCCCCCTCCCTACCTCCCTCCTCCCTCTCTCCTACCCACCCTCCCTCTCTCCCACCCCCTCCCTCCCTCTCTCCTACCCCCTCCCTCTCTCCCACCCACCCTCCCTCCAACAGGAAGGTGAATAGGTGCTACAGAGGTAGATCCTGCCCCATCATCGTCCACTGCAGGTAAACCTACAGCTCTAACCTAGTTTCTCTATACAGAGGTAAAGACTTAGCCTGGTCCCAGATCGGTTTGTACTGTCTTACTAAACTTCAATTGCCATTTTCATTGACAGTGGACCATAGGAGTTGGCTGTACAGCCCATCCAGATGTCGGACCGGGCTAGAAGAGACTAGCTGTGCTTTATATTCAGTCTGTCAAATCAAACTCCTCTGCTGTGTGTCTCTATCATAGGAATATCATTATAGAAAATACTTGGAACCTCTAACTCAGTTCACCCATTATGCCGTCGTTGACTTGAATGGGGAAGGCCGTTCTATAGCTTCTATGTCTGCGTTCTTTATGACGTGCTGTGTGATCCGACGATGTGTTCTCTCTCGTACAGTGACGGCACTGGCAGAACGGGAACCTACATCCTTATTGACATGGTCATCAATCGCATGGCTAAGGGTGAGTCAGACATCTTTGATCTTGTCAGACGTCTTTGATAGTTTGCCCGTGTAGTTTTCTATCACTAGATAGACACTTTATACAGCATTGTGAATCATTGTCTCCATGTTGGTGAATACGATTTTTCACGTCATAATTCATATGATGTGTTCTTCCAGGCGCGAAAGAGATCGATATTGCTGCGACATTGGAACACATTCGAGACCAGAGACCGAGCTTAGTTCACACCAAGGTATGGCCTTCTCAAACTGCACAGTTCGTACAACACCTTATGAACACCTGCTTGTTGTCTCTTGACAAACAAGGTGGATGAAATCTGAGCAAGGGCAGCATTCCAGAGAGACATCAGAGACTATGGTCCGTTATTGATGTCACTTGTTAAATCCACTTCAATCAGTGTAGATGAAGGGGAGGAGACAACTCAGCGAGTGAATGGGCAAGACAAAAGATTTAAGTGCTTTTGAACTGGGTATGGTGGTAGGTGCCAGGTGCCAGGTGTACCGGTTTGAACGGGGTATGGTGGTAGGTGCCAGGTGTACCGGTTTGAATGGGGTATGGTGGTAGGTGCCAGGTGTACCGGTTTGAATGGGGTATGGTGGTAGGTGCTAGGTGTACCGGTTTGAATGGGGTATGGTGGTAGGTGCCAGGTGTACCGGTTTGAACGGGGTATGGTGGTAGGTGCCAGGTGTACCGGTTTGAATGGGGTATGGTGGTAGGTGCTAGGTGTACCGGTTTGAATGGGGTATGGTGGTAGGTGCCAGGTGTACCGGTTTGAATGGGGTATGGTGGTAGGTGCCAGGTGTACCGGTTTGTGTCAAGAACTGCAACGCCGCTGGGTTTTTCACGCTCAAAAGTTTCCCATGTGCATCACCACACAAACGACATCCAGCCAACATCCAGCAAACATCCAGCCAACTTGACACAACTGTTGGAAGCATTGGAGTCAACAAATCAAATCGAATGTTATTTAAAGAATACAAAACATCACACAAACATCCACAGCATCACACAAACATCCACAACACACAAACATATACATCATACAAACATATACAGCATCACACAAACATATACAGCATCAAACAAACATCCACAACATCACACAAACATCCACATCATCACACAAACATCCACAACATCACACAAACATACACAACATCACACAAACATCCACATCATCACACAAACATCCACATCATCACACAAACATCCACATCATCACACAAACATCCACAACATCTCCCTTGCCCAGACCCACTTGCTCACAACCCCATCTCCTTGATGTCCTGTCCATTTGCAATATGTTTCAATGGGCATTTACCATCACGAATTTGACATGCTTAAAAATTCTGCAGAAATGCAAAATTGACTGGCCCGATGAACTCGGGATGGCCGGGCAGTGATAGTGGTTCCTCTCCATCTCTCGATGGTGACATGAGAGAAGTGGGACCGTGTTGTTGTTGTTTTTTATTTTTAGAAAAACGTCCAAAATGACCAGGGGTCATTGGATGGGCACGGGTGGGGGGGGTGCTCCTTACCCAACCGTGGACCCCCTGCAACCCCCTAAAGGCATTAAAAACTATTTAAAAAATGTTCTCCTGGTAACACGTTCCAATCACCAGGCGCACGGCGGTCCATTTGCAATATGTTTCAATGGGCATTTACCATCACGAATTTGACATGCTCAAAAATACTGCAGGAATGAGAAATTGACTGGCCCGATGAACTCGGGATGGCCGGGCAGTGATTCTGGTTCCTCTTCATCACTCGTTGGTGTTGATTTCAGAATGTCAATTTAGTGATGGTCTAACACTGTTTAAACATATTGCAAATGGACAAAAGTCAGCCAGCAAGTCACCGTCCATCAGTCAATTAGATATCATTCTGACACCAAACTGATACAAACTGACACCACACCCACTTTTTCCAACTCGATTTGAAGCTATCACATGTTCACTAATGTTCCTATCCACCCAGTAAGGCCAGCAGGCTAATGTTCCTATCCACCCAGTAAGATCAGCAGGCTCATGTTCCTATCCACCCAGTAAGGCCAACAGGCTCATGTTCCTATCCACCCAGTAAGACCAACAGGCTCATGTTCCTATCCACCCAGTAAGGCCAGCAGGCTAATGTTCCTATCCACCCAGTAAGGCCAGCAGGCTAATGTTCCTATCCACCCAGTAAGGCCAGCAGGCTAATGTTCCTATCCACCCAGTAAGGCCAGCAGGCTAATGTTCCTATCCACTCAGTAAGGCCAGCAGGCTAATGTTCCTATCCACCCAGTAAGGCCAGCAGGCTCGTGTTCCTATCCACACAGTAAGGCCAGCAGGCTAATGTTCCTATCCACACAGTAAGGCAGGCAGGCTAATGTTCCTATCCACACAGTAAGGCCAGCAGGCTAATGTTCCTATCCACACAGTAAGGCCAGCAGGATAATGTTCCTATCCACCCAGTAAGGCCAGCAGGCTAATGTTCCTATCCACCCAGTAAGGCCAGCAGGCTAATGTTCCTATCCACCCAGTAAGGCCAGCAGGCTAATGTTCCTATCCACACAGTAAGGCCAGCAGGCTAATGTTCCTATCCACCCAGTAAGGCCAGCAGGCTAATGTTCCTATCCACCCAGTAAGGCCAGCAGGCTAATGTTCCTATCCACACAGTAAGGCCAGCAGGCTAATGTTCCTATCCACCCAGTAAGGCCAGCAGGCTAATGTTCCTATCCACCCAGTAAGGCCAGCAGGCTAATGTTCCTATCCACCCAGTAAGGCCAGCAGGCTAATGTTCCTATCCACCCAGTAAGGCCAGCAGGCTAATGTTCCTATCCACCCAGTAAGGCCAGCAGGCTAATGTTCCTATCCACCCAGTAAGGCCAGCAGGCTAATGTTCCTATCCACTCAGTAAGGCCAGCAGGCTAATGTTCCTATCCACACAGTAAGGCCAGCAGGCTAATGTTCCTATCCACCCAGTAAGGCCAGCAGGCTAATGTTCCTATCCACCCAGTAAGGCCAGCAGGCTAATGTTCCTATCCACCCAGCAGGCTAATGTTCCTATCCACCCAGTAAGGACAGCAGGCTAATGTTCTTATCCACCCAGTAAGGCCAGCAGGCTAATGTTCCTATCCACCCAGCAGGCTAATGTTCCTATCCACCCAGTAAGGACAGCAGGCTAATGTTCCTATCCACCCAGTAAGGCCAGCAGGCTAATGTTCCTATCCACCCAGCAGGCTAATGTTCCTATCCACCCAGTAAGGACAGCAGGCTAATGTTCCTATCCACCCAGTAAGGCCAGCAGGCTAATGTTCCTATCCACCTAGTAAGGCCAGCAGGCTAATGTTCCTATCCACCCAGTAAGGCCAGCAGGCTAATGTTCCTATCCACACAGTAAGGCCAGCAGGCTAATGTTCCTATCCACACAGTAAGGCCAGCAGGCTAATGTTCCTATCCACACAGTAAGGCCAGCAGGCTAATGTTCCTATCCACACAGTAAGGCCAGCAGGCTAATGTTCCTATCCACACAGTAAGGCCAGCAGGCTAATGTTCCTATCCACCCAGTAAGGCCAGCAGGCTAATGTTCCTATCCACCCAGTAAGGCCAGCAGGCTAATGTTCCTATCCACCCAGTAAGGCCAGCAGGCTAATGTTCCTATCCACCCAGCAGGCTAATGTTCCTATCCACCCAGCAGGCTAATGTTCCTATCCACACAGTAAGGCCAGCAGGCTCGTGTTCCTATCCACCCAGTAAGGCCAGCAGGCTAATGTTCCTATCCACCCAGTAAGGCCAGCCGGCTAATGTTCCTATCCACCCAGTAAGGCCAGCAGGCTAATGTTCCTATCCACCCAGTAAGGCCAGCAGGCTAATGTTCCTATCCACCCAGTAAGGCCAGCAGGCTAATGTTCCTATCCACCCAGTAAGGCCAGCAGGCTAATGTTCCTATCCACCCAGTAAGACCAACAGGCTAATGTTCCTATCCACCCAGTAAGGCCAGCAGGCTAATGTTCCTATCCACCCAGCAGGCTAATGTTCCTACCCACCCAGTAAGGCCAGCAGGCTAATGTTCCTATCCACCCAGCAGGCTAATGTTCCTATCCACCCAGTAAGGCCAGCAGGCTAATGTTCCTATCCACCCAGTAAGACCAGCAGGCTAATGTTCCTATCCACCCAGTAAGGCCAACAGGCTAATGTTCCTATCCACCCAGTAAGGCCAACAGGCTAATGTTCCTATCCACCCAGTAAGGCCAGCAGGCTAATGTTCCTATCCACCCAGTAAGGCCAGCAGGCTAATGTTCCTATCCACCCAGTAAGGCCAGCAGGCTAATGTTCCTATCCACCCAGTAAGGCCAGCAGGCTAATGTTCCTATCCACCCAGTAAGTCCAGCAGGCTAATGTTCCTATCCACCCAGTAAGGCCAGCAGGCTAATGTTCCTATCCACCCAGTAAGGCCAGCAGGCTAATGTTCCTATCCACCCAGCAGGCTAATGTTCCTATCCACACAGTAAGGCCAGCAGGCTAATGTTCCTATCCACCCAGCAGGCTAATGTTCCTATCCACCCAGCAGGCTAATGTTCCTATCCACCCAGCAGGCTAATGTTCCTATCCACCCAGCAGGCTAATGTTCCTATCCACCCAGCAGGCTAATGTTCCTATCCACCCAGCAGGCTAATGTTCCTATCCACCCAGCAGGCTAATGTTCCTATCCACCCAGTAAGGACAGCAGGCTAATGTTCCTATCCACCCAGCAGGCTAATGTTCCTATCCACCCAGTAAGGACAGCAGGCTAATGTTCCTATCCACCCAGTAAGGCCAGCAGGCTAATGTTCCTATCCACCCAGCAGGCTCGTCTCTTTTCTCTTTTTATGTAACTGTTATGAAAGTTGTATTGTCAATTTGTTTTGTATTTAAACGGCACATTAAACGTGTACACTGGAACAACATCTCCCCATGAGGACAATAAAGTCAGTAAAGTAAATCTCCAGCATCACTCTCTGCCACATGGCCTCGAACTGCAACATCTCCCCATGAGGACAATAAAGTCAGTAAAGTAAATCTCCAGCATCACTCTCTGCCACATGGCCTCGAACTGCAACATCTCCCCATGAGGACAATAAAGTCAGTAAAGTAAATCTCCAGCATCCCTCTCTGCACATGGCCTCGAACTGCAACATTTCCCCATGAGGACAATAAAGTCAGTAAAGTAACTCTCCAGCATCCCTCTCTGCCACATGGCCTCGAACTGCAACATTTCCCCATGAGGACAATAAAGTCAGTAAAGTAACTCTCCAGCATCCCTCTCTGCACATTGCCTCGAACTGCAACATTTCCCCATGAGGACAATAAAGTCAGTAAAGTAAATCTCCAGCATCACTCTCTGCACATGGCCTCGAACTGCAACATCTCCCCATGAGGACAATAAAGTCAGTAAAGTAACTCTCCAGCATCCCTCTCTGCCACATGGCCTCGAACTGCAACATCTCCCCATGAGGACAATAAAGTCAGTAAAGTAACTCTCCAGCATCCCTCTCTGCCACATGGCCTCGAACTGCAACATCTCTCCATGAGGACAATAAAGTCAGTAAAGTAAATCTCCAGCATCACTCTCTGCCACATGGCCTCGAACTGCAACATCTCCCCATGAGGACAATAAAGTCAGTAAAGTAAATCTCCAGCATCACTCTCTGCCACATGGCCTCGAACTGCAACATCTCCCCATGAGGACAATAAAGTCAGTAAAGTAACTCTCCAGCATCCCTCTCTGCCACATGGCCTCGAACTGCAACATCTCCCCATGAAGACAATAAAGTCAGTAAAGTAACTCTCCAGCATCACTCTCTGCCACATGGCCTCGAACTGCAACATCTCCCCATGAGGACAATAAAGTCAGTAAAGTAAATCTCCAGCATCCCTCTCTGCCACATGGCCTCGAACTGCAACATCTCCCCATGAGGACAATAAAGTCAGTAAAGTAAATCTCCAGCATCCCTCTCTGCCACATGGCCTCGAACTGCAACATCTCCCCATGAGGACAATAAAGTCAGTAAAGTAAATCTCCAGCATCCCTCTCTGCCACATGGCCTCGAACTGCAACATCTCCTTTTTCTACGTCGTCCTCACACAGATAATAAAGCTTTTGACCTTTCCATTGTGTTCACGACAGAGGATTGGTTGATTTTCTCTGTGTGTGTCTCTGACAGTCTCCCTCCCTTTCTGTCTCCCACTCAGGACCAGTTTGAGTTTGCCCTGACCGCCGTGGCAGAAGAGGTCAATGCCATCCTGAAAGCTCTGCCACAGTGAACCCTACGACATCTACCACCTCTACCGCCGGTGCCACAAACCAGGGAGGAACTACATTTCCCAGAGTGCATTACTATTACTGAAGCCTGGTTTGTGTTGCCTTGCCAACTCCTTTAGTCACTGTCACACCAATACAGCATTAACAGATCTGGAATCAAGGTTATTATGCTTTCATATCTAAATGAAATGTGGTTTCAAAGAATCCTCGAGATTATTCCGATCAGACAAGAATACTTCAAATGGACAGTATGACTGTGACTTGATACTGTACCTCTACTCCTTACTCACTAGTGATACTACAATTACCATCTGTTGTCATGGAGATGTTGTTTTACCATGCTCCCTCCTGATCTGTTGTCATGGAGATGTTGTATTACCATGTTCTCTCCTGATCTATTGTCATGGAGATATTGTATTATCATGCTCCCTCCTGATCTGTTGTCCTGGAGATGTTGTATTATCATGTTCCCTCCTGATCTGTTGTCATGGAGATGTTATTTTACCATGCTCCCTCCTGATCTGTTGTCATGGAGATGTAAAACCAGTCATTGTACTCTAGTAGGGAGTCATCCTTTTGGCATAACAGCATATAAGGTCCAAGGCTCATACACTTGTCTAAGCAAGATGACAACAAAGCCTGACTATGGCGAGGGTGAAGTGAGTGACATACTAGTGTATTATAGGTTACACCAGTTTCTCTAAGGGGCTGGTTTATACCTCCACCTTTAACTCTAAACCTAATGATTTATTTCTATCCATTTTGTAATGGATCTATTCCTGTACACTGACTACCTAATCACTCACATCTGAATCATATCAATTAGTGTCTTCGGTGTTACTGTAAAACCTCTGTGATTTATTGTAAATAATTCACCTGGTTTATTTCTTAAATGTGTATTAATGTAGCAAACATAGAAAACTATAAAAAAAATATTTTTAACTCGATGTATGTAATTAAATCTCTATTGTGATGTGGTGCAACAGCATAGAGTGGTCTGACTGTTATTTTTATTTACATCCCACAGTACTGACTAGTAACCGTTAGGAACCAATGCCTACATCCCATAATTTTATTTTTTTATTTTTTTATTTCACCTTTATTTAACCAGGTAGGCTAGTTGAGAACAAGTTCTCATTTGCAACTGCGACCTGGCCAAGATAAAGCATAGCAGTGTGAACAGACAACACAGAGTTACACATGGAATAAACAATTAACAAGTCAATAACACAGTAGGAAAAAAAATGGGCAGTCTATATACAATGTGTGCAAAAGGCATGAGGAGGTAGGCGAATAATACAATTTTGCAGATTAACACTGGGGTGATAAATGATCAGATGGTCATGTACAGGTAGAGATATTGGTGTGCAAAAGAGCAGAAAAGTAAATAAATAAATAAAAAAAACAGTATAAAAACAGTATGGGAATGAGGTAGGTGAAAATGGGTGGGCTATTTACCAATAGACTATGTACAGCTGCAGCGATCGGTTAGCTGCTCGGATAGCTGATGTTTGAAGTTGGTGAGGGAGATAAAAGTCTCCAACTTCAGCGATTTTGCAGTTCGTTCCAGTCACAGGCAGCAGAGTACTGGAACGAAAGGCGGCCAAATGAGGTGTTGGCTTTAGGGATGATCAGTGAGATACACCTGCTGGAGCGTGTGCTACGGATGGGTGTTGCCATCGTGACCAGTGAACTGAGATAAGGCGGAGCTTTACCTAGCATGCACTTGTAGATGACCTGGAGCCAGTGGGTCTGGCGACGAATATGTAGCGAGGGCCAGCCGACTAGAGCATACAAGTCGCAGTGGTGGGTGGTATAAGGTGCTTTGGTGACAAAACGGATGGCACTATGATAGACTGCATCCAGTTTGCTGAGTAGAGTGTTGGAAGCCATTTTGTAGATGACATCGCCGAAATCGAGGATCGGTAGGATAGTCAGTTTTACTAGGGTAAGCTTGGCGGCGTGAGTGAAGGAGGCTTTGTTGCGGAATAGAAAGCCGACTCTTGATTTGATTTTCGATTGGAGATGTTTGATGTGAGTCTGGAAGGAGAGTTTGCAGTCTAGCCAGACACCTAGGAACCATCCAGGGTGGTGATGCTAGTCGGGCATGCGGGTGCAGGCAGCGATCGGTTGAAAAGCATGCATTTGGTTTTACTCGCGTTTAAGAGCAGTTGGAGGCCACGGAAGGAGTGCTGTATGGCATTGAAGCTCGTTTGGAGGTTAGATAGCACAGTGTCCAATGACGGGCCGAAAGTATATAGAATTGTGTCGTCTGCGTAGAGGTGGATCAGGGAATCGCCCGCAGCAAGAGCAACATCATTGATATATACAGAGAAAAGAGTCGGCCCGAGAATTGAACCCTGTGGCACCCCCATAGAGACTGCCAGAGGACCGGACAGCATGCCCTCCGATTTGACACACTGAACTCTGTCTGCAAAGTAATTGGTGAACCAGGCAAGGCAGTCATCCGAGAAACCGAGGCTATTGAGTCTGCCGATAAGAATATGGTGATTGACAGAGTCGAAAGCCTTGGCGAGGTCGATGAAGACGGCTGCACAGTACTGTCTTTTATCGATGGCGGTAATGATATCGTTTAGTACCTTGAGCGTGGCTGAGGTGCACCCGTGACCGGCTCGGAAACCAGATTGCACAGCGGAGAAGGTACGGTGGGATTCGAGATGGTCAGTGACCTGTTTGTTGACTTGGCTTTCGAAGACCTTAGATAGGCAGGGCAGGATGGATATAGGTCTATAGCAGTTTGGGTCCAGGGTGTCTCCCCCTTTGAAGAGGGGAATGACTGCGGCAGCTTTCCAATCCTTGGGGATCTCAGACGATATGAAAGAGAGGTTGAACAGGTTGGTAATAGGGGTTGCGACAATGGCGGCAGATAGTTTCAGAAATAGAGGGTCCAGATTGTCAAGCCCAGCTGATTTGTACGGGTCTAGGTTTTGCAGCTCTTTCAGAACATCTGCTATCTGGATTTGGGTAAAGGAGAACCTGGAGAGGCTTGGGCGAGGAGCTGCGGGGGGCGGAGCTGTTGGCCGAGGTTGGAGTAGCCAGGCGGAAGGCATGGCCAGCCGTTGAGAAGTGCTTATTGAAGCTTTCGATAATCGTGGATTTATCGGTGGAGACCGTGTTACCTAGCCTCAGTGCAGTGGGCAGCTGGGAGGAGGTGCTCTTGTTCTCCATGGACTTCACAGTGTCCCAGAACTTTTTGGAGTTGGAGCTACAGGATGCAAACTTCTGCCTGAAGAAGCTGGCCTTAGCTTTCCTGACTGACTGCGTGTATTGGTTCCTGACTTCCCTGAACAGTTGCATATCACGGGGCTATTCGATGCTATTGCAGTCCGCCACAGGATGTTTTTGTGCTGGTCGAGGGCAGTCAGGTCTGGAGTGAACCAAGGGCTGTATCTGTTCTTGGTTCTGCATTTTTTGAACGGAGCATGCTTATCTAAAATGGTGAGGAAGTTACTTTTAAAGAATGACCAGGCATCCTCAACTGACGGGATGAGGTCAATGTCCTTCCAGGATACCCGGGCCAGGTCGATTAGAAAGGCCTGCTCACAGAAGTGTTTTAGGGAGCGTTTGACAGTGATGAGGGGTGGTCGTTTGACTGCGGCTCCGTGGCGGATACAGGCAATGAGGCAGTGATCGCTGAGATCCTGGTTGAAGACCGCGGAGGTGTATTTGGAGGGCCAGTTGGTCAGGATGACGTCTATGAGGGTGCCCTTGTTTACAGAGTTAGGGTTGTACCTGGTGGGTTCCTTGATGATTTGAGTGAGATTGAGGGCATCTAGCTTACATTGTAGGACTGCCGGGGTGTTAAGCATATCCCAGTTTAGGTCACCTAACAGAACAAACTCTGAAGCTAGATGGGGGGCGATCAATTCACAAATGGTGTCCAGGGCACAGCTGGGAGCTGAGGGTGGCCGGTAGCAGGCGGCAACAGTGAGAGACTTATTTCTGGAGAGGGTAATTTTCAAAATTAGTAGTTCGAACTGTTTGGGTATAGACCTGGAAAGTATGACATTACTTTGCAGGCTATCTCTGCAGTAGACTGCAACTCCGCCCCCTTTGGTAGTTCTATCTTGACGGAAGATGTTATAGTTGGGTATGGAAATCTCTGAATTTTTGGTGGTCTTCCTGAGCCAGGATTCAGACACGGCAAGGACATCAGGGTTAGCAGAGTGTGCTAAAGCAGTGAGTAAAACAAACTTAGGGAGGAGGCTTCTGATGTTGACATGCATAAAACCAAGGCTTTTTCGATCACAGAAGTCAACAAATGAGGGTACCTGGGGACATGCAGGGCCTGGGTTTACCTCCACATCACCCGCGGAACAGAGAAGGAGTAGTATGAGGGTGCGGCTAAAGGCTATCAAAACTGGTCGCCTAGAGCGTTGGGGGCAGAGGATAAGAGGAGCAGGTTTCTGGGCATGGTAGAATATATTCAGGGCATAATGCGCAGACAGGGGTATGGTGGGGTGCGGGTACAGCGGAGGTAAGCCCAGGCACTGGGTGATGATGAGACAGGTTGTATCTCTGGACATGCTGGTTGTAATGGGTGAGGTCACCGCATGTGTGGGAGGTGGGACAAAGGAGGTAACAGGGGTATGCAGAGTGGGTCTAGGGGCTCCATTGTGAACTAAAACAATTATAACTAACCTGAACAACAGTATACAAGGCATATTGACATCTGAGAGAGACATACAGCGAGGCATACAGTAATCACAGGTGTTGAATTTGGAAAGCTAGCTAAAAACAGTAGGCGGGGTTAATAATACTGCCTAGTACCCGTTACACACCAATGCCTACATCACATGATACTGACTAGTAACCGTTAGGAACCAATGTCTACATCACATGATACTGACTTGTAACCGTTAGGAACCAATGCCTACATCCCATAATAATGCCTAGTACCCGTTACGCACCAATGCCTACATCACATGATACTGACTAGTAACCGTTACAGCTACACTGAACAAAAATTATAAACGCAACATGTAAAGTGTTGGTCGCATGATTCATGAGCTGAAATAAAAGATCCCAGAAATGTTCCACCCGCACAAATAAAGTATTTCTCTGATTTTGTGAACAAATTTGTTTACATCCCTGTCAGTGAGCATTTCTCATTTGCCAAGATAATCCATCCACCTGACAGGTGTGGCATATCAAGAAGCTGATTAAATAGCATGATCATTATACAGGTGTACCTTGTGTTGGGGACAATAAAAGGCCACTTTAAAATGTGCAGTTTTGCCACAAAACAAAATCCAGCAACTTCGCACAGCCATTGTAGAGGAGTGGGACAACATTCCACAGGCCGCAATCAACAGCCTGATCAACTCTATGTGAAGGATATGTGTCGCTCTGCATGAGGCAAACGGTGGGTCACACCAGATACGGACAGGTTTTCTGATCCACTCCCCTACTTTTTGTTTACGGTACAGTATCTGATACCAACAGATGCATATTTGTATTCCCAGTCATGAATTCCAGAGATTATGGCCCAATGAATTTATTTCAATTGACTGATTTCCTTATATGAACTGTGTCATGACGTTGCCCTCTTTGGGTACAGCGAGCACCATCCCCCTCTCTCTGCTCCTACAACCATGCTGCTGTGGTCAGAGAGGTTGTAAATTCCTAGGGAAGACCCTGTCTCATGGCCACACAGTATAGAGACAGATTGAAGTTTCATAGGGAACAAAGGAAGTTCTTCCACCTCACAGAACTTGAGGTCCGAACAACACTTATGTTCCGGAGAAGGTATAAAAGATCGGTGAAGAATCCAGCTACAAACTGGTCCGTTTGTTACATTTTGGTGAAGCTCATGGGAGACGGTGTGGCTACATTACCATAACGCTGTTTATATAATAGCCTCAGATATGAGGTTTACATCTAATTGTTGTATAAGATGAATGAGTGAAGATGATACTGTTTGTAAAATTGTGTAATGTGATTTTGGACTGTTTAATGAAGGAAACTCCAATTCCCTTTTTGAGTTGAACTAAATCAGAGGAACGCCCACGAGCCCAGTTAGGGTCAGGCATCCTGGACCGCCCCTGAGCCCAGTTAGGGTCAGGCATCCTGGGACAGCCCCTGAGCCCAGTTAGGGTCAGGCATCCTGGACCGCCCCTGAGCCCAGTTAGGGTCAGTCATCCTGGGCCGCCCCTGAGCCCAGTTAGGGTCAGGCATCCTGGACCGCCCCTGAGCCCAGTTAGGGTCAGGCATCCTGGACCGCCCAGTTAGGGTCAGGCATCCTGGACCGCCCATGAGCCCAGTTAGGGTCAGGCATCCTGGACCGCCCATGAGCCCAGTTAGGGTCAGGAATCCTGGACCGCCCCTGAGCCCAGTTAGGGTCAGGCATCCTGGGACAGCCCCTGAGCCCAGTTAGGGTCAGGCATCCTGGGACAGCCCCTGAGCCCAGTTAGGGTCAGGCATCCTGGGACAGCCCCTGAGCCCAGTTAGGGTCAGGCATCCTGGGACAGCCCCTGAGCCCAGTTAGGGTCAGGCATCCTGGACCGCCCCTGAGCCCAGTTAGGGACAGGCATCCTGGACCGCCCCTGAGCCCAGTTAGGGACAGGCATCCTGGACCGCCCCCTGAGCCCAGTTAGGGACAGGCATCCTGGGACAGCCCCTTTTCTGCCATTCCAAATAAAACCCCAACTTTGAGAAATTCTCAGTAGACCATGTTTTTCTCCATTTGGAGAAGACGAAGGTTGTAAGACCATTGCTGAATATTTTAACCATACCACGTGGTTATTAAACAAGTCTTTGATATTAATTACTAGTCTGCAGCTAGGAATTCGGTATCATTGTACGCGAAGAACGACAACCTCCGAAACATCCATTCTACAACAACATGAATGAATGTTGCTCTGAACTATTCCCTCTAACCACGACAGAGAGAGAGAGAGAGAGAGAGAGAGAGGGAGAGAGAGAGAGAGAGAGAGAGAGGGAGAGAGAGAGAGCGAGAGAGAGAGAGAGAGAGAGAGAGAGAGAGGATGAAAACTCTCCAACTGAAACTAACTTTTCAACAGCGATCAAGACGACTCACTGAGCGTAAATATATATATTGATTGCAATTGTCCACCAAGCCGCGATGCCGGTTTAGCCCACTAGGGAACATTCTCCTATCATTTCTTGTAACCATATTTACTTTGTTTGTTTCTGTGTGCACTTCTGTGATTAGTTAGTTAATAAATGATTTAAGACAATTGAATTAACGGGAGATGAGCGCTATATGGAGCTGAAAGATAAAATAAATATTGATTTTGGTTAAAAAAAAAATGGAGAAAGAAGTATGAATTTGATGGGCGTCTAGATGTAGAAAAAGCTAGAATTGCTTATAAAAAAGATACATAAGGCATGTGGAGACAAGGCAGATAAACAACGAGCAGAGGGGCTGGACACAGCGAGGCTATGGTTAGCCGAGGCGAGGAAGAGAGCGGAGGGAGGAAAGAAAAAGGAAGTAAAAAATAAGGAAGATGTAAGTAGCAAGCAGGAGGAGGAAAGGATAGGGCTAGCTGCCCTAGGGAAAGTCAGGAAGGATTTAACTGAACTAGGACACAGAGTAAACAAGCGACAGGAAGAGGAGAAAAGGGGTAGAGACCAGGCTTTATCCCTCAGAAGGCTGAAGTCACATAATCAGAGCCCAGGGAGAAGGGGGGTAGAGTCAGAGTAGCTAGAGGCCGAGGAAGGAGAAGAGGTCAGTGAATATCTCCTAATTGCCTTACCGAACCCACGGGCTGGGGAAGGAGGACAGGATTTATTTATTGAGAAAGTGGATTGGGTAGGGAAAGGGAAAAAGTCGAGAAAAGTGGATAGAGACAGTCAAAAGAAAGGGGGAGATAGATGCTTTAACTGTCACAAACTGGGTCATTTTGCTAGAGATTGTGAGGCACCGTGTAAACACTGCACTAAAGTAGGCCATAACCACCGAGACTGTAAAAAGAGCGAACAGGTTGAAAAATGTTTCAATTGCAATGAGACAGGACATTTTGCCCGGGAGTGTAATGCTCCCTGTAAACATTGTGACCGAGTAGGGCACAACCACCGAGATTAATCATTTCAATAGTGTTGGTGGTTCAGCGGTAAAACTTTTGCCTACAGCCTTGGCACCGATAGACTTTCTGATTGATTCAAATACTGATATGTTTATTTAGTGTTTGTTTGTTTAGGATATAAACGGAACGTTTTAACATCTAATGACTCCCCATCCCGCATGAGGGAGCGTAATCATCGACTGACACTAATTAGCATAACGCAACGGACATATTTATACCTAGAAAATATTCCTATTCATGAAAATCACAAGTGAAATATATTGAGACACAGCTTAGCCTTTTGTTCATCTCAGATTTTCAAAATATGAGTTTACAGCCAAAGCTAGACAAGCATTTGTGTAAGTTTATCGATAGCCTAGCATAGCATTTTGTCCAGCTAGCAGCAGGTAACTTGGTCACGGAAATCAGAAAAGCAATCAAATTAAATTGTTTACCTTTGATGAGCTTTGGATGTTTTCACTCACGAGACTCCCAGTTAGATAGCCAATGTTCCTTTTTCCCAAAAATATTATTTTTGTAGGCGAAATAGCTCCGTTTGTTCTTCACGTTTGGCTGAGAAATCGCCCGGAAATTGCAGTCACGAAAACGCCCAAAAATATTCCAAATTAGCTCCATAATATCGACAGAAACATGGCAAATGTTGTTTATAATCAATCCTCAAGGTGTTTTTCAAATATCTATTCGATAATATATCCACCAGGACAATTAGTTTTTCAGTAGGACCGATTGGAGTAATGGCTACCTTTGTATTTTACGCGAGAATCTCTCTGGGAGCATCAGGTGACCACTTGCGCAATGTAGCCGCTTATGGGTATTCTTCAACATAAATGCGTAAAACTACATCACAATGCTGTAGACCCCTTGGGGAATATGGAGAAAAAGTAATATGGCTGATAGCCCATTCACTGCTCCATAGGGACGCATTGGAACGCAGCGCTTTCAAAACATGAGGCACTTCCGGATTGGATTTTTCTCAGGCTTTCGCCTGCAACATCAGTTCTCTTATACTCACAGACAATATTTTTACAGTTTTGGAAACTTTAGAGTGTTTTCTATCCTAAGCTGTCAATTATATACATATTCAAGCATCTTGTCCTGACAAAATATCTCGTTTAATATTAATTTATTATTTAAATTTATTTTTCCAAAAATGAAAATACTGCCCCCTAGTCACAAAAGGTTTTAATAGCTTGTTTAGGTTCAATTGAAAGACTCATCCATTCTAAATAATAGCGGGGCGATTTCCATGGAATGCGTTGTCTTGCCCAAATGGTCCGCTAGGAATGGAGTCGTATTTAAAATGCTGAATCATAGAAGAGACAGTTACCTAAATAATAACAAAGAGATAATTACGATAGAGTTGTGCCCATCGAAATGTGTTTTTATTCTTATGGATTGACTGATGTAGGTTATACATTTTGGCAATTTGCATATTACTTTTAAAAGGCTGGATCAATTCATGAGGGTGAAGCCGAAAGAAGGGACAGTTGTAAAGTTTGGTTTTAATCGTACGATAGTGGTAAGGCAGAACGTGGTTGGAGGAGAGGTTATATTTTTTGTCCACTGGTAAGAAGAGGACAGTTGGTAGCATTCACTGGGCTATATTTAGCTGTAAGAGAGGGAGATCTGAATAGTTGAATCGTAAAAGTTTTGTGATAGTTCTTTATTGATTTTTAGTTTGATTGTTTAGGTAACACCAGTGAAATTTAACAGGAAGTTAAGGTATACTAACATTATAATCTGTTTCCATTACGTGGAACCATGACAGGTCCGCAAAGTGGATTGCAGGCTGAGTTTATTTTATATTAAAGGGACAGTGCACGTTTATCACAGTTGTGTGTGTCTAATGGCAGGGTATTCCTATCAAGCATTTTGGGGAGATTTGTTGAAGAGAGACTGAAGAGACTGAATGGGTTTTAGATATAACCATTGAGGAAATTTAAAACTAATGATTTGAGGGAGTACAATAGAATTATCATTATTATTAGGTTTTGTTTGTAGTAAACGTTTGGGTTTGGGGGGGATTTCCATGTTTCCCAGAGACGATTTATCTTAAAGGGGTATATTCAAATATGGTATATTAGAAGTTTAATTTACTGAGCTTTAATTAAACACGCGAATTCTTTAGATAAAAGGGTTCTTTAATTCGTCTAATATAGTATGGAACACGACTGTAAAAGGGTGGTATAACCTTTGACCTCTATAATGGTTTTTCCTTGTGGTCTGATCAGCCTCAAAGGAGGGCCATTTGGATAATGAATTTCAGGTCATTTGTGATACTGATATTAAGGTAAATTGAGTAACTGATCATTATGAACGAGTTTATAGTTCCTTGACATAGTTGTAATTTGAACCAATGAGAAGAAAGAAACGTCCCTGGATTAATGGTAGACTTATGTTAAGTATTTAGAACCTAATCCAGGCCAACAGGACAGGAATATATGACATCTGTGGTGATTCAGGATTATTGATAGGATCGAGACAACCTTAATCAACCAATGTAATTACTTTAGAGATTGCCAACATAGACATGTTTTTTTTTTTTTCAGATAAAGCCAAACAGTGAGACACTTAGTTAATATTTGTAAACAACACATATTTGTTCTGACTGTTATGAGAAAAAGAGCTACAGACAGATAGGGGAAAGGGCAGACGGAGGAGCCCTCCCCGCACTGCTGAGACCTTGAAGGTTTCAGAGCAGAGAAGAGAAGGTGGAAAAGGGGGGCCAGGAAATGAGCAAGAAAGGAGTGACACAGAATGGGTAGATAACAGTTACTGAGTGGAGACAAAAGGGGGAATGAAAGCTTAGTTGGTTTCAGGAACTATGGTGTTAAACACGGAAATTATTCGGCACAGCAGGCCGAAATAGTAGCATTGCCCGGTGCCTGTGAGATAAGAAAGGAGAGAAAGGTTACTTTTTACATAGACAAGCACATATATATCTAAGACCATACAAAGCAGCACAGACAACTCTTAAAGTAGATAAGACACTTGACAGAGAATTGATACAGAATAGACATGAACGAACGCCCCGGGGAAAATTGGACATAAAGAGAATGAAAGGGGCGCTCCTACATGATAATGTCAGACCTAAGGATAATTTACTAATCTTACCTAAGTCAATTGTTTAGATAATGCTGTTACCTGGGCGGAGCCAGGTATCAAAGGGGGGATGGGTAGTTGTGGCCTAGGATAGGACACTTTGTGGCCTATTGGATAATAAATACAAATTCTAGCTAACAAGTAGGCATAGAAGTTAAAGATATACTAGCAGAACAAATGAGAAGACTGTTTGTTAACCAAACCTGTATGTCCAAGATTTTATGCTCTACAGGTGAATTACAGGAGAAGGTGATTCACTCAATCCAGTCCCTGAGGAGAATAGACGGGAAGCAGCCCCATGGGGAAGGGCCACACCAAGTACTCCTGGTGACAGCCTTCGCGGTGAGAATAGCTTAAGGAGCTACCTGGGTTCATATCACACATTGATATAGGAGGGTAAGACAGTCTGACACTGTCAAACAATCACAGAGTTAGGAGAAGAACCGAAACCAATAGGGTTTGGAGGTTAACTCTCTAACGAAGATTCCCGAAACCCCGTCCTGTCCTCCCTGTTCATAGAAGTGGAAGTGTGGGCTGGCGTCTAGAGGATGATATGTTCTCCGGGAAAGGGTGGGCTTTACAGAAGTGCTGATTGGTCTGAGCTGTCTTATTGTGGGAGCAATTTTCCTAAATACACTTGACCCATAGTTTAGATGATGAGGTTACTTGATCTGGGTAAACAGTATGGGAGGAGGTGGAGTATAGTGAAGGTGAGGGGTTTTGACTGCAATCAGAAGGGAGAGAAGTATTGCATAAAGGTACGAATTACCGTTAAAATCGTAAAGAAAGAGGATCTAGGGTTATGATATGTTGGTTTTGACCAGGTTTCGGTTGACACCCTAGTGCCATTCTGGGTAGAAGAAGTTAGGGTAGGTGATAGCTCTATAGTCAGCCAGAATACAAGCAGAGCCCCAGACAAAACAGATACTGACAGCAGAGTCGTCCAGAGCCAAGGGCCGGTGTGGATAGTTCAGACGACAGATCTTAAGGAACTGATTGAGGTGGAAACGGGTTATGGGGATTCTAACCTATGGTTAGAATGGATTCAGTATAAAGATCAGTAGCGGAAGAAGAATGGTATGCCTGCACCACAGCAAAACCTCAGTTGACAACCATTCCCTTTCCATTTGATGGAATTCAAACACCCAGGGGAATGGCCTGCATGGAAAAGCTGTTCATGGAGGCAGGGAAGCCAGACATTGACAGTTGCATTGATCTGCATTATCTATATCCCATGGGCCCAGGACATCCAGACTTCCCTCCCTTCACAGTGGCAGGAGGAGACTATTACTGTTTGGCCCGGTACAATACTCATGGGAAAGACGTAGGGGAAGTGAGTACCTGCAATAGGACAGAGAATGTTACAACTGATGAGACTATGAGTGATCTGACAGGCTGGTTGAGGGGATTTTAGTAAGATAAAGAGGCCCAGGGCTGACATCTGCTGGTTGTGTGGGGAAATGACGCCATGGCCAAATCTACCTATGAATTGGACAGGCCTATGTGCTCTTGTACATTTAGGAATGCCTTTCACCCTCATCCAATTCCATGACCTAGTGTTGGCCAGACGGGAAAACAACAGACAATAGATGGGAAAAACAATAGAGGGGAAAACAATAGAGTTTACATTGATAGCATTGGAGTTTCAAGGGGGTTACCTGATGAGTTCTGGATTGGAATCAAGCATCTTCTGGTGATAACAGCTGCAACTAGGTTGATGGGATGTCAGAATAGGATATGGATATGTTACTGGCTGAAAAGGGTGGGGGGTGTATGAGGTTCTGAGCAGAATGTTTTATGTTCATCCCCGATGACACAGCTCCAGACGGATCAGTGACCAAGGCTCTGGCAGAGAACTCTGGGGTAGATAATGCAGGTAACAAATTGGTTTGACAGTATATTTGGAAAGTGGAAAAATGTCATGATCACTGTGTTGTGAGCAACCTTCACCTGTGTGACTGTGTTAGTTTTGTGCGGATGTTGCGTGAAAGGTTCTCATTTCCAGGACTCTGGAGAAATCGATGACGCAACAGATGGTAAGATACGGACCGATTCCGAGCTCTGACCAGTGGAATGATGAATACATGACTCCAGTTCGGCTCCTTCACTTATGAGGAATCTATGTTACATGAGACCATTTTTAATGTTTAGGTTTTTTTCTTGTGTTGATGTTAACTGTTTTTTGATGAATATTATAACAAAATCCTGACAAGAAGAGTTATGATGTAGGCCTGCAACAGTCATTGTAAATATATTGGTTATTGTGTGGTTGATTTTTAAAATCTTTATTTAACTAGACAAGTCAGTTAAAGAAAAAAAATCTTATTTTCAATGACAGCCTAGGAACAGGGTTAACTGCCTGTTCAGGGGCAGAAAGACAGCTCAGGGGTTTGAACTTGCAGCCTTCTAGGTACTAGTCCAACGCTCTAACCACTAGGCTACCCTGCCGCCCCTGATGTTGTGGTTGATTTAGATTTTTGGATATAATTGAGAGTTCTAATAAAAATAGATTTGGGATTGTGTGTATAATATCTAGTCATAGGGTGGATTGTTATGGACTTTATGAATAATGACTAAACGATGTATACATTTAACGTAGAACTATAACTAACAGAATACTACCCTGTCACTGTATGATTGTATGAAACTTATTAGAAATCATAAAACTAATGTGTGTAGTTTTAGTCAAAATTTAGAACAAGGACTTTGTTCCTTTTTAGTATGTAAGCAGGGTGTAAGTGAGAAACAAAATGGAGCTATCGTCAGACAGGCTGGAATACTGTGTTCCCTACAGGACATTCTGTCCCCACCCAGGGAGGGGAGATACCTTGGGCTGGTAGTAGATTGTTTAATTAACAGTTGGCAGACAATGTGAGAAGACTTGTGAAATATGTTGCCATTGTATCTGAGAGGAGGAGGGACATTTATGACGAAATATGAGGTATATAGACCAATGTACAGGAAATGATAGGCAGAGCTCTCTAAATAAACATTCCTGACAATTGTAGCTGGGCCTCTGCCAGATTCATTCCAACCAGTTTCCTACAAATTCTAGGCATCTGTCATGCCCTGGCCTTAGTATTTTGTGTGTTCTTTTTATTTTGGTCAGGCCATGGTGTGACATTGGGGGAATTATGTGTTTCTCTTGTCTAGGGTTTTTGTAGATTGATGGGGTTGTGTTTAGTTAAGTATTCTAGGTAAGTCTATGGTTGCCTGGAGTGGTTCTCAATCAGAGGCAGGTGGTTATCGTTGTCTCTGATTGGGAACCATATTTAGGGAGCCATATTCTTTAGGTCTCTTGTGGGTGATTGTTCCTGTCTCTGTTACACCAGATAGGGCTGTTTTGTTTTTTTCACGTTTCTTGTTTTGTATATTGTTCATTTTTCATCTTTTATTAAAGATGCATAAAGATAACCACGCTGCATTTTGGTCCTCATCTTTATAGAAAGATGAAAAACGTGAACAATATACAATTACAAAACAAGAAAACGTGGAAAAACCGAAACAGTCCTAACTGGTGCAAAACACAGAGACAGGAAACAATCACCCACGAAATACCCAAAGAATATGGCTGCTTAAATATGGTTCCTAAAGAAACAAGACTAACAACAAGTGAAATCCATGAACTAATAGTACAGCAATAAAAACGATACTACAGAGATACAAAATAAGTTAAGAGGAAAAACACAAAGAACTTGAACTTATTCAAGAACGATCTAATGTAATCTACTACAAAAATAAAGCAAACTGGATGGAATATGGAGAAAAATGCACAAAATTCTTCCTGAATCTCCAATGACATTTTAAAAGCGGAAGCGAATTATTAATAAGGAATTCTTTCCAAATAATATAAAACATTGAAAATTAACCAAATGTACAGAAAGATCAGTTACAGAGGAAGACAAATTACAGAGGAATAACTTTGAGGCTATTAAATCCTATGCGTCTGGAAAAACCCCAGGTATTTTTGATATACTAAAAGCTCCATTGTTAGATTGTTTTAACTACTCCTATAGAAATGGTAGTCTGTCAGGTACTCAGCAGGAAGGTCTGATTTCTCTATTATTAAAACAAGACCCAGATGGCAAATATAAAGACCCAGTCTTATCTAAAAAACTGGAGGCCCCTTACACTTCAATGTTGTGATGCAAAAATACTAGCAAAATGCATAGAACTCAGAATTAAAAGGGTTTTACCAGTATTGCTCATCCTGATCAGACAAGTTTTTTACATGGACGATACATTGGAGATAATATAAGACAAACTACTAGAAATAATAGAACATCATGAAACATAAAAGAAGCCTGGAATGGTATTTATAGCGGATTTTGAAAAGGTATTTGATTCAATTTCGGTAATTCTCTTATAAAATGGGTAAAAATAATGTATAGCAACCCCAGGTGTAAAATAGTAAATAACGGCTACCTCTCAGAGAGTTTTGAATTGTGAAAAAGAGTTAAAGAAGGGTGTCCTCTGTCACCATATCTAGTTGTTATGGCCATCGAAATGTTAGCAATTGGCAGATCCTGGCAGATCCTGGCCGACCGGCACTTCTGGCGGATCCTGGCTGACTGGCACTTCTGGCGGATCCTGGCAGACTGGTGGATCTAACTGATCCAGACAGACTGGCGGCGCTGGGCAGACTGGCGGCGCTGGGCAGACTGGCGGTGCTGGGCAGACTGGCGGTGCTGGGCAGGCTGGGCAGACTGGCGGCGCTGGGCAGACTGGCGGCGCTGGGCAGACTGGCGGCGCTGGGCAGACTGGCGGCGCTGGGCAGACTGGCGGCGCTGGGCAGACTGGGAGCACTGGCTGCGCTAAACAGGCGGGAGACTCCGGCAGCGCAGGAGAGGAGACAGGCTCTGGCTGCGCTAAACAGGCGGGAGACTCCGGCAGCGCAGGAGAGGAGACAGGATCTGGCTGCGCTAAACAGGCGGGAGACTCCGGCAGCGCAGGAGAGGAGACAGGCTCTGGCTGCGCTAAACAGGCGGGAGACTCCAGCAGCGCAGGAGAGGAGACAGGATCTGGCTGCGCTAAACAGGCGGGAGACTCCGGCAGCGCAGGAGAGGAGACAGGCTCTGGCTGCGCTGAACAGGCGAGGCGCACTGAAGGCCTGGTGCGTGGTGCTGGAACTGGTGGTACTGGATCGAGGACACGCACAGGAAGCCTGGTGCGGGGAGCTGCTACCGGAGGACTAGAGTGTGGAGGTGGCACAGGATGGGCTAGACCGTGAAGGCGTACTGGAGATCTTGAGAGCAGTGTTTGCACAGGACGTGCAAGGCTAGGGATGTGCACAGGAGGCCTGGTGCGTGAGGCTGGCACCAACTTCACCAGCCGACTAACACGCACCTCAGGACGAGTATGGAGCGCTAACCCAGGTGCCATCAAATCCCGACACGTTCCGTCGGTCGAATTCCATGCAAAAAGCACCAACTCCCTCATTTCTCTCTCCTCCAATTCCCCAAGACATTTTTGGGGCTGAGTCTCAGGCTTACGTCCGCGTCGCCTCCTCATATCTGCGCCTCTCAGCTTTCGCCGCCTCCAGTTCTTCCTTGGGGAGGCGATATTCTCCAGGCTGAGCCCAGGGTCCTTCTCCGTTTAGGATTTCCTCCCATGTCCAGAAATCCTTATAGCGCTTCTCCTCTTTGGGCTGCTCCTGCCTGTTGACACGCTGCTTGGTCCGTTGGTGGTGGGTGATTCTGTAACGGTTTTCTAATGGTGAAGGAGAGTCGGACCAAACTGCAGTGTGTCTATTGCGATTCATCTTTAATAAACAAACGACAAAACACTAACACTACAAAACGAAACCCGAAAACAGCCTATACATGTGTCTACAACCCTCTAACAAGGACATCAAGACACACAGGACAATCACCCACAATACAACCAAAGAATATGGCTGCCTAAATATGGTTCCCAATCAGAGACAACGATAAACACCTGCCTCTGATTGAGAACCACTCCAGACAGCCATAGACTTTCCTAGAACACCCTACTAAGCTACAATCCCACTAACATACACACCAAAACCCCCAGACAAAACACACCACAATACAAAAACTCCATGCCACACCCTGACCTGACCCAATACATGAAGAAAAACACAAAATACTTAGACCAGGGCGTGACAGAACCCCCCCCCCCTAAGGTGCGGACTCCCTCTAGATAACTTTTCTGTATTCTCTGTTATAAAAACCTAATTATGATGTGTACAATATTACGTATTGGATCCTTAAAAAAATACACCTTTTACATTACCCTGTAGTTTACCTATAAAATGGGCTGATGATTAAGAAGACATACTCGGTATTCATATCACAAAATATATAAATAAGCTCTCCACAATGAATTTCAATGGAAAACTTGTAAAAATAGACAAGATCCTGCAACCATGGAGAGGTAAATACCTGTCTATTTATGGAAAAATTGTCCTGATTAACTCCTTAGTCATTTCTCAGTTTACTCACTTACTTATGGCGCTGCTAACTCCTCACGGTTTGTTTCTCAAATCATATGAGCAAAACATATTTCACTTTATCTGAGACACTAAACCAGGCAAAATAAAACATGTCTATCTATATAATGAATATGAACTGAGTGGGTTGAGATTATTAAATATAAAAGCACTAAACCTCTCTCTAAAAGCTTCACTTATTCAAAAGTTTTATTTGAACCCTAAATGGTTCTTAAGTAGGTTAATAAGAAAAGCTCATCCATTGTTTAAACATTGCCTTTTTGCCTTTTTGCCTTTGCCATGTCTCATTTTCGATTAATTGAAAATTATACTTTTTTCAGAGTATCTCTCTTTTTCAAACAAGCATTGCAGAGCTGGCTACAATTTAAATTTAATTCCCCTGAAAAGATAGAACAAATATTAAAACAAATATTATGGCTGAACTCAAATGTGCTGGTTGATAAAATACCTGTGTTTATGGGAAAGATGTTTGAAAAGGGTATTTTGTTCTTAAATGATATTGTAAATTGGAATGGAAGAGTTATGTCCTTCATGGAGTTATCAGAATTGTACGGGAAGGGCTGCTCAATCCAAGAGTACAACCAATTGATTACAGCATTACCCCAAAACTGGAGGAGGCAGGTGGCAGCGGGAGGAGGTAGGGAACTGGTCTGTCTGCCCAATATAAAGGATCAATACTGGAGGAGGCAGGTGGCAGTGGGAGGAGGGAGGGAACTGGTCTGTCTGCCCAATATAAAGGATCAAAACTGGAGGAGGCAGGTGGCAGTGGGAGGAGGTAGGGAACTGGTCTGTCTGCCCAATATAAAGGATCACAACTGGAGGAGGCAGGTGGGAGGAGGTAGGGAACTGGTCTGTCTGCCCAATATAAAGGATCAAAACTGGAGGAGGCAGGTGGCAGCGGGAGGAGGTAGGGAACTGGTCTGTCTGCCCAATATAAAGGATCACAACTGGAGGAGGCAGGTGGCAGTGGGAGGAGGTAGGGAACTGGTCTGTCTGCCCAATATAAAGGATCAAAACTGGCCGAGGAATAAAATTAGCATAAATAGGAAAGTATACCAGTTTCATTTGAGGACCAGGATGTTGACAACTGTGCCATACAGATTGCAAAATAGTTGGGAAGATATTTTGGATGTACCAATTCCATGGTGTATGAGTTGATATATAAAACAACGCAAGATTCAAGACTTCGTGCTTTTCAGCTAAAATTATTATATAGAATTCTTGCCACCAACAAAATGTTGAATATTTGGGGCATAAAATCATTGAAGCTCTGCAGATTTTATTGTGAGGATACAGAATCAATAGACCATTTATTTTGGTATTGCCCTCAGGTAGCCTGTTTCTGGTCTCAGGTTCAGGAATGGCTGAAAATGCAGAACATTGATCTAAAATTCACCCTAGAAATAATACTGTTAGGAGATCTGGAGAGACCGGGTCAGTCAATTACTAATAGTCTTAGTAAAAGTTTATCTTCAACTCGCAAGCTGTGGATTCTATTCGATTCGACAGATTGAAATTGTACGTTAAACATCATAGCACAGTTGAAAGATATGTGTTGTGTAGAAACCCAAAGAGGGTGGCCAGCAGAGATAGATGGGATAGGCTGAGGGAAGCTGAGGGTTGGGATGGGCTGAGGGAAGCTGAGGGTTGGGATGGGATGGGCTGAGGGAAGCTGAGGGTTGGGATGGGCTGAGGGAAGCTGAGGGTTGGGATGGGATGGGCTGAGCTGAGGGAAGCTGAGGGATGGGATGGGCTGAGGGAAGCTGAGGGTTGGGATGGGCTGAGGGAAGCTGAGGGTTGGGATGGGCTGAGGGAAGCTGAGGGTTGGGATGGGCTGAGGGAAGCTGAGGGTTGGGATGGGCTGAGGGAAGCTGAGGGTTGGGATGGGCTGAGGGAAGCTGAGGGTTGGGATGGGATGGGCTGAGGGAAGCTGAGGGATGGGATGGGCTGAGGGAAGCTGAGGGTTGGGATGGGGTGAGGAAGCTGAGGGTTGGGATGGGCTGAGGAAGCTGAGGGTTGGGATGGGATGGGCTGAGGAAGCTGAGGGATGGGATGGGCTGAGGAAGCTGAGGGTTGGGATGGAATGGGCTGAGGAAGCTGAGGGTTGGGATGGGATGGGCTGAGGGAAGCTGAGGGTTGGGATGGGATGGGCTGAGGGAAGCTGAGGGTTGGGATGGGATGGGCTGAGGGAAGCTGAGGGTTGGGATGGGATGGGCTGAGGGAAGCTGAGGGTTGGGATGGGATGGGCTGAGGGAAGCTGAGGGATGTGGAATTGGAGACAGGTGGGAGTGGAGTTGCTGTGTGAGAGATAGTATGAAGGTCAAAGATAAAAGTACATTTGAATGACACTAAGAGGGCAGTGTTTTTACAACTGACACCAGTTTGCCTGAGGTTGATGCTGTGCAGGTGTTTGTACACATGCATATACACACACTCTCATTCAAATAAACACATAAAAGAACACACACATACATGTAATAGTGCCAGACATGCACACAAACATATACAGTTGGCCTTGATATTATGATTTCAGTTGTCCTTCATGTTCTTTGTTTAAAATAAAACACTTTTGGGGTTTTTCTGTTGTTGTTTTCTGTTGTTGTTTTCCTTGTTTCTCTTTAGTTCTCTTGGTTGTTGGTGCATTGGGGGGGTTCTTGGGGGTGGGGAATGGAATTCATTGTATTTTTGTTTCATTCTTCCTGGGGGGGCTGTGGGAGGGTCTCGAATGGTTGAGTGACAGCTATTAGGGAACTGTGGGGGTTATTGAATGGGAACCTGTTGGATGACTGGTATGGTGTAGTTATTGAATGGGAATCTGTTGGATGACTGGTATGGTGTAGTTATTGAATGGGAATCTGTTGGATGACTGGTATGGTGTAGTTATTGAATGGGAATCTGTTGGATGACTGGTATGGTGTAGTTATTGAATGGGAATCTGTTGGATGACTGGTATGGTGTAGTTATTGAATGGGAATCTGTTGGATGACTGGTATGGTGTAGTTATTGAATGGGAATCTGTTGGATGACTGGTATGGTGTAGTTATTGAATGGGAATCTGTTGGATGACTGGTATGGTGTAGTTATTGGATGGGAACCTGTTGGATGACTGGTATGGTGTAGTTATTGAATGGGAATCTGTTGGATGACTGGTATGGTGTAGTTATTGAATGGGAATCTGTTGGATGACTGGTATGGTGTAGTTATTGAATGGGAATCTGTTGGATGACTGGTATGGTGTAGTTATTGGATGGGAACCTGTTGGATGACTGGTATGGTGTAGTTATTGAATGGGAACCTGTTGGATGACTGGTATGGTGTAGTTATTGAATGGGAATCTGTTGGATGACTGGTATGGTGTAGTTATTGAATGGGAATCTGTTGGATGACTGGTATGGTGTAGTTATTGAATGGGAACCTGTTGGATGACTGGTATGGTGTAGTTATTGGATGGGAACCTGTTGGATGACTGGTATGGTGTAGTTATTGAATGACTGGTATGGTGTAGTTATTGGATGACTGGTATGGTGTAGTTATTGAATGGGAATCTGTTGGATGACTGGTATGGTGTAGTTATTGAGCGGCTTCACTGCAAGTACAGTGGGGCAAAAAAAAATGCAAATAAATTCATTAAAAATCCTACAATGTGATTTTCTGGATTTCTTTTCTCATTTTGTCTGTCATAGTTGAAGTGTACCTATGATGGAAATTACAGGCCTCTCTCATCTTTTTAAGTAGGAGAACTTGCACAATTGGTGGCTGACTAAATACTGTTTTGCCCCACTGTATATTGTATGTTTCGAATATTCAATAAGATTTTATTTTTTTTTATTGTAAAAATTTTAAATTAAAAAAAAATAATAATAATAATGTCCGAGCAGGGTGTGGTATATGGCCAATATACCACGGCTAAGGGCTGTTCTTAAGCACGACGCAACGCGGAGTTCCTGGATACAGCCATTAGCCATGGTATATTGGCCGTATACCACACATGCCTTATTGCTATTATAAACTGGTTACCAACGTAATTTGTAAAAATAAAAAAAAAACGTTTTTTTCATACCTGTGGTATACGGTCTGATATACCACAGCTGTCAGACAATCAGCATTTAGGGGTCAAACGAACCAGTTTATAATATACAGATACTTTATGATGGTCATTGTCAGCATAACACCAGAGTAGAACTGAGACCAGTGGTCTCCTGTCTGTCCTCTGCCCTGAGCATCACACTCACTCACTCACACATACACAAACACACACACTATACAATCAACACACACACACCATAAACTTAACACACCACACAGCAACACTTATTTGTCATTTTTACATTGCTGCTGCTGGTGGTTTTAGCAGCAGGATCCACAGTGCCTCTCTGCTCCTGGAGGTGTGTAGGAGGCTCTGGGACCCCCTCTGGTAGCTCCCTGTGGATCAGCGGAGATGGGCTGCTGTGTGGTGACATATAGGCCATCTGGAGATCTTCCTTCTCCTGAAGATCTTTCTTCTCCTCCTCACTGGGGACGTCAGGGTAGGAGGCTAAGCTGAAGGAGCGCTGGGCCATAGACCGGGGGCCGGAGATGGGGCTGGGTCGGTGTGGTTGGGTCCGGAGCTCCACTGGTACCATCCTCTCTGCCTGCTGCTGGAGGTGTTGCCTGGCTGTGGGTTGACTAGGGGCCGGTTGGTCTGTCTTGCTGAGCTCTCGAGACAAAGCCAACTCATCCTCCACACCTGGGGGTCAGGAGGGGGACAGGAGGGGGACAGGAGGGTCAGGAGGGGAACAGGAGGGGAACAGGAGGGGAACAGGAGGGGGTCAGGAGGGGTACAGGAGGGGAACAGGAGGGGAACAGGAGGGGAACAGGAGGGGGACAGGAGGGGAACAGGAGGGGAACAGGAGGGGGGGACAGGAGGGGAACAGGAGGGGAACAGGAGGGGAACAGGAGGGGGACAGGAGGGGAACAGGAGGGGGACAGGAGGGGAACAGGAGGGGAACAGGAGGGGAACAGGAGGGGAACAGGAGGGGAACAGGAGGGGTCAGGAGGGGAACAGGAGGGGAACAGGAGGGGTAAAGGGGGTCAGGAGGGGGACAGGAGGGGAACAGGAGGGGAACAGGAGGGGAACAGGAGGGGAACAGGAGGGGGTCAGGAGAGGGAACAGGAGGGGAACAGGAGGGAACAGGAGGGGAACAGGAGGGGGTCAGGAGGGGAACAGGAGGGGGACAGGAGGGGAACAGGAGGGGTAAAGAAGGGGGTCAGGAGGGGGACAGGAGGGGGAACAGGAGGGGAACAGGAGGGGACAGGAGGGGTCAGGAGGGGAACAGGAGGGGAACAGGAGGGGAACAGGAGGGGGTCAGGGGTAAAGGGGTACAGGAGGGGAACAGGAGGGGAACAGGAGGGGACAGGAGGGGAACAGGAGGGGGACAGGAGGGGAACAGGAGGGGAACAGGAGGGAACAGGGGGGACAGGAGGGGAACAGGAGGGGACAGGAGGGGAACAGGAGGGGAACAGAGGGGAACAGGAGGGGAACAGGAGGGGAACAGGAGGGGACAGGAGGGGAACAGGAGGGGAACAGGAGGGAACAGGAGGGTCAGGAGGGGGACAGGAGGGGAACAGGAGGGGAACAGGAGGGGAACAGGAGGGGAACAGGAGGGGGTCAGGAGGGAACAGGAGGGGGACAGGAGGGGAACAGGAGGGGTAAAGAAGGGGGTCAGGGGAGGGGGACAGGAGGGGAACAGGAGGGGAACAGGAGGGGGACAGGAGGGGAACAGGAGGGGGACAGGAGGGGAACAGGAGGGGGACAGGAGGGGAACAGGAGGGGGACAGGAGGGGTACAGATGGGGGTCAGAAGGGGGACAGGAGGGGAACAGGAGGGGTACAGAAGGGGGACAGGAGGGGAACAGGAGGGGAACAGGAGGGGGTTAGGAGGGGTACAGAAGGGGGACAGGAGGGGAACAGGAGGGGGTCAGGAGGGGGACAGGAGGGGATAAGGAGGGTGTCAGGAGTGGAACAAGAGGGGAACAGGAGGGGGTCAGGAAGGGGTCAGGAGGGGGACAGGAGGGGTACAGGAGGGAACAAGAGGGGTCAGGAGGGTACAGGAGGGGAACAAGAGGGGGTCAGGAGGGGACAGGAGGGGGTCAGGAGGGGAACAGAAGGGGACAGGGGGGGACAGGAGGGGAACAGGGGGACAGGAGGAGGACGGGAGGGGGTCAGGAGGGTAAAGAAGGCAGTCAGGAGGGGGTCAGGAAGGGGACAGGAGGGGTACAGGAGGGGAACAAGAGGGGGTCATGAAGGGGACAGGAGGGGGTCATGAAGGGGTCAGGAGAGAGAACACCACAGACATATTCCTGTCAGAACAGTTGGAAGGGGACTGGATGAGGGAAGGGATCGATACAGAGTGGATGGATTTACCATTGATGAGCACCGTCTTCAAGACCCCGTCTTCCACGATCTCTGTTCTCTCCTGACCGTTTTCTTTGATCCTGTTCAAGAACAGTGATCATCCACATTATCATGACATTTTGGGAAGCAAGTAAAGAGAAGATTCCCTAAAACACTTCAGTGGCCATACAGAAAACAGAGAAAGAGAGAGAACAGAGAACTGACTTCTTGGTGGTGGTGCTTTTGCCGTTGACGACGCGCGTAGAAGTGGATACAGACTTGAAATTCCCCATCCTTCCTCCAATACGGTCCATCCCATTCATTCCACCCATGGAGGACGAGAAAGAGGTGAAGTCATGCACTGTGAAAGACGAGGGGAGGGGAGGACCGGTCAGAATGGAACTAACGAACTAATCAGTGAATGGAGCTGATATCAAATGACATCCTGTTCCCTTATATAGTGTACTAGTATGTGCCCTGGTTGAAAGTAGTGCACTACAAAGCTTACAGGGTGACATTTTTGAGGACACAAACATTGTTTATTACTGACCTCCAGCGGAGGGGAAGGAGGAGAACCGACTGGGGCCGAGCCTGGAAGTGCCAGGATGTCCATGGAAGCCACTGTGCATCCCTCTTCCAAAGGCAACGTCGTCTGGGAGAGCAGTCAAAACAAGGAGGTAGTGAGACAGGAAGAAGAAGAAGTGTTCGTGTAGCTTGTATCAACTGCTGAGATTCCCAGACGGACTGGTTTCCCCGGGTCAGAGTTAGCCTTGACTAATAAGCACATGAAGACATAGGGTACTGTTTAAGGACCGTAGTTTATTGGTCAGCCCCACCGAAGAAATTGGCGAAAGGATCCTGGCCTCTGAAGAATTCCTGAAACACTTCCTCGGGACTGCGGAATGTGAAGGTGAACCCTGGGAAATCGTCCGGAGCAGGATGACTACTTGAGCCTGGAGGGAGGGATAAATAAATACATGTTGATTGATAATTATGGACACTACCAACATGGCTGATCAAAAACAGAATAGAACACAAAACCCCAAGAGATAGAACAGAGAGATTCCTTCACCTGTGTTGTTGGGCATTCTGTCTTTGCCATGGGTATCATACGCCTTTGATTTGCTTCCTGTAAAGATAAGGCCATATTATCTGACTGTTATCACAAACTTCTTCGGGATCGGTGTCCCTTCCACGCAACGGTTGAGCTAACGTAGGCTAATGCGATTAGCATGAGGTTGTAAGTAACAAAGAACATTTCCCAGGACATAGACATATCTGATATTAGCAGAAAGCTTAAATTCTTGTTAATCTAACTGCACTGTCCACTTTACAGTAGCTATTACAGTGAAAGAATACCATGCTATTGTTTGAGGAGAGTGCACAAATTTGAACATGAAAAGTTATTAATAAACAAATTAGGCATATTTGTGAAGTCTTGATACAACATTTTTAACATAAACGCAATGGTTCATTGGATCAGCCTAAAACTTTGCACATGCACTGCTGCCATCTAGTGGCCAAAATCCAAATTGCACCTGGGCTGGAATGATACATTATGGCCTTTCTCTTGCATTTCAAAGATAATGGAACAAAAAAAAATACAAAAGAACGGTTGTTTTTTTCTTTGTATTATGTTTTATCTGATCTATTGTGTTATATTCTCCAACATCCCTTTCACAGTTCCACAAATGTCAATGTGTTTCCTTTCAAATGGTACCAAGAATATGCATATCCTTGCTTCAGGGTCTGAGCTACAGGCAATTAGATATGGGTATGTCATTCGAGGCAAAACAAATGGAAAAAAGGGGCGGATCCTTAAGAGGTTTAAAGTCCAAGGAAGAGTAGAGAAAGGGCAATAATTAAGTTATTAACAGATTTAACAGGTGGTGGTATCTCTTACGGTCTGACAGAACTTCATAGGCCTCAGCCAGCTCCTTAAACTTCCTCTCCGCCTCCTCCTTGTTGTCTGGGTTCTTGTCCGGGTGCCATCGCAGAGCCTGCTTCCTGTACCTGCACATTAGAGTAGATACAGTTTATTATCTCATTCAATAACTTTCCCACACAGCAACATCTTCAATACTGTTGACAAAACTTATATTAGCTGCCTAAAACCTTCTACTGCAGTGGGCTAAATCAGAGTGTTTCTTGGTCGTCTTAAACAAATCTACATTGAAACAAAAGTATATACCTCACACACATGGTTATGAGCTTAACAAAAATAAGACACCTGTACCATGTCAGATATAGAGTTTAAATGTATTACATTTGGAGTTTGCATCCCAATATTACACTTTATATACATCACAGAACACTGAAATATAACACAACCGTTTCACATAGAAACACCAGATTGTCTGTGTATTTTATTTATTCATTCTAATTATGAGATTATGAAGAATATGAATAACATTCCACCCACTAAGTCATTTGACTGCAGGGATACATGTACTTGTACTGTATGTAACTGTCTGCACCCTCTTATTTCAAGAAGCAAAGTTCGACAACAACACGATTCCTTTTTGGAAGGGACAGCGAGCAGAGGACAAGTGACGTAAAGACTACAGAAAATAAAGACTTTTTTTTAAACAAAGAATACTATAGAAGACTATAGATAACTATAGAAACTATTTTAAAAACTATAGAAGACCATAGAAAACTGTTAAAAAAATTATAGAATACTATAGAATACTATAGAAAACTAAAATATATAGAAGACTATAGAAGAATATAGAAAAGTATAAATAACTATAGAAAAGTATAATATATAGAAGACTACAGGAAACTATAGATTATATAAGACTATAGAAAATTAGAGGACTATAGAAGACTGTAGAAAACTATAGAGGACTATAGAAAACTAAAATATATAGAAAACCACAGAAAACTATAGAAGACTATAGAAGAATATATAAGACTATATAAAACTATAGAAGATTTTAGAAGACTATATAAGACCATAGAAAACCATAGAAAACTATAGAAGACTATAGAAGAATATAGAAGACTATATAAAACTATAGAAGACTATAGAAGACTATAGAAAACTATAGAAGACTATATAAGACTATAGAAGACTATAGAAGACTATAGAAGACTATAGAAAACTATAGAAGACTATAGAAGAATATAGAAGACTATAGAAAACTATAGAAGAATATAGAAGACTATAGAAAACTATAGAAGACTATATAAAACTATAGAAGACTATAGAAGACTATAGAAGACTATAGAACACTATAGAAGACTATATAAGACTATAGAACACTATAGAAGACTATATAAAACTATAGAAGACTATAGAAGACTATAGAAGACTATAGAAGACTATAGAACACTATAGAAGACTATATAAAACTATAGAAAACTATATAAGACTATATAAGACCATAGAAAACCATAGAAAACTATAGAAGACTATAGAAGACTATAGAAGACTATATAAAACTATAGAAGACTATATAAAACTATAGAAGACTATAGAAGACTATAGAAAACTATAGAAAACTATAGAAAACTATATAAGACTATATAAGACCATAGAAAACCATAGAAAACTATAGAAGACTATAGAAGACTATATAAAACTATAGAAGACTATAGAAGACTATATAAAACTATAGAAGACTATAGAAGACTATAGAAGACTATAGAAGACTATATAAAACTATAGAAGACTATAGAAGACTATAGAAGACTATAGAAAACTATAGAAGACTATAGAAGACTATATAAAACTATAGAAGACTATATAAAACTATAGAAGACTATAGAAGACTATAGAAGACTATATAAAACTATAGAAGACTATAGAAGACTATAGAAGACTATATAAAACTATAGAAGACTATAGAAGACTATAAAACTATAGAAGACTATAGAAGACTATATAAAACTATATAAGACTATAGAAGACTATAGAAGACTATAGAAGACTATAGAACACTATAGAAAACTATAGAAGACTATAGAAGACTATAGAAGACTATAGAAGACTATAGAAGACTATAGAAGACTATAGAACACTATAGAAGACTATAGAAAACTATAGAAGACTATAGAAGACTATAGAAGACTATATAAAACTATAGAAGACTATAGAAGACTATATAAAACTATAGAAGACTATAGAAGACTATAGAAGACTATATAAAACTATAGAAGACTATAGAAGACTATAGAAGACTATAGAAAACTATAGAAGACTATAGAAGACTATAGAAGACTATAGAAGACTATAGAACACTATAGAAGACTATAGAAGACTATAGAAGACTATAGAAGACTATAGACTATAGAAGACTATAGAAGACTATAGAAGACTATAGAAGACTATAGAAAACTATAGAAGACTATAGAAGACTATAGAAGACTATATAAAACTATAGAAGACTATAGAAACTATAGAAGACTATAGAAGACTATAGAAGACTATAGAAGACTATATAAAACTATAGAAGACTATAGAAGGACTATAGAAGACTATAGAAGACTATATAAAACTATAGAAGACTATAGAAGACTATAGAAGACTATAGAAAACTATAGAAGACTATAGAAGACTATAGAAGACTATAGAACACTATAGAAGACTATAGAAGACTATATAAAACTATAGAAGACTATAGAAGACTATAGAAGACTATAGAAGACTATAGAAGACTATAGAAGACTATAGAAGACTATATAAAACTATAGAAGACTATAGAAGACTATAGAACACTATAGAAGACTATAGAAGACTATAGAAGACTATAGAAAACTATAGAAGACTATAGAAGACTATAGAAGACTATAGAAGACTATAGAAGACTATAGAAGACTATAGAAGACTATAGAAAACTATAGAAGACTATAGAAGACTATAGAAGACTATAGAAGACTATAGAAGACTATAGAAGACTATAGAAGACTATAGAAGAAACACTATAGAAGACTATAGAAGACTATAGAAGAAGACTATAGAAGACTATAGAAGACTATAGAAGACTATACTATAAAACTATAGAAGACTATAGAAGACTATATAAAACTATAGAAGACTATAGAAGACTATAGAAGACTATAGAAGACTATAGAAGACTATATAAAACTATAGAAGACTATAGAAGACTATAGAAAACTATAGAAGACTATAGAAGACTATAGAAGACTATAGAAGACTATAGAAGACTATAGAAACTATAGAAGACTATAGAAGACTATAGAAGACTATATAAAACTATAGAAGACTATAGAAGACTATAGAAGACTATATAAAACTATAGAAGACTATAGAAGACTATATAAAACTATAGAAGACTATAGAAGACTATAGAAGACTATAGAAGACTATAGAAAACTATAGAAGACTATAGAAGACTATAGAAGACTATATAAAACTATAGAAGACTATAGAAGACTATAGAAAACTATAGAAGACTATATAAAACTATAGAAGACTATAGAAGACTATATAAAACTATAGAAGACTATAGAAGACTACTATAAAACTATAGAAGACTATAGAAGACTATAGAAGACTATAGAAGACTATAGAAGACTATAGAAGACTATAGAAGACTATAGAAAACTATAGAAGACTATAGAAGACTATAGAACACTATAGAAGACTATAGAACACTATATAAAGACTATAGAAGACTATAGAAGACTATAGAAGACTATACACTATAGAAGACTATAGAAACTATAGAAGACTATAGAAAACTATAGAAGACTATAGAAAACTATAGAAGACTATAGAAGACTATAGAAGACTATAGAAGACTATAGAAGACTATAGAAGACTATAGAAGACTATATAGAAGACTATAGAAGACTATAGAACACTATAGAAGACTATAGAAGACTATAGAACACTATAGAAGACTATAGAAGACTATAGAAGACTATAGAAGACTATAGAAGACTATAGAAGACTATAGAAGACTATAGAAGACTATAGAAGACTATAGAAGACTATAGAAGACTATAGAAGACTATAGAAGACTATAGAACACTATAGAAGACTATAGAAGACTATATAAAACTATAGAAGACTATAGAAGACTATAGAAGACTATAGAAGACTATATAAAACTATAGAAGACTATAGAAGACTATATAAAACTATAGAAGACTATAGAAGACTATAGAACACTATAGAAGACTATAGAAGACTATAGAAGACTATAGAAGACGATAGAAGACTATAGAACACTATAGAAGACTATAGAAGACTATATAAAACTATAGAAGACTATAGAAGACTATAGAAGACTATAGAAGACTATATAAAACTATAGAAGACTATAGAAGACTATAGAAACTATAGAAGACTATAGAAGACTATAGAAGACTATATAAAACTATAGAAGACTATAGAAGACTATATAAAACTATAGAAGACTATAGAACACTATAGAACACTATAGAAGACTATATAAAACTATAGAAGACTATAGAAGACTATATAAAACTATAGAAGACTATAGAAGACTATATAAAACTATAGAAGACTATAGAAGACTACGTTATATAAAACTATAGAAGACTATAGAAGACTATAGAAGACTATATAAAACTATAGAAGACTATAGAAGACTATAGAAGACTATATAAAACTATAGAAGACTATAGAACACTATAGAACACTATAGAAGACTATAGAACACTATATAGAAGACTATAGAACACTATAGAAGACTATAGAAGACTATAGAAGACTATAGAAGACTATATAAAACTATAGAACACTATAGAAGACTATAGAAGACTATATAAAACTATAGAAGACTATATAAAACTATAGAAGACTATAGAAGACTATAGAAGACTATAGAAGACTATATAAAACTATAGAAGACTATAGAAGACTATAGAAGACTATAGAAGACTATATAAAACTATAGAAGACTATAGAACACTATAGAAGACTATAGAAGACTATAGAAGACTATATAAAACTATAGAAGACTATAGAAGACTATAGAAGACTATAGAAGACTATATAAAACTATAGAAGACTATAGAAGACTATAGAAAACTATAGAAGACTATAGAACACTATAGAACACTATAGAAGACTATAGAAAACTATAGAAGACTACGTTATATAAAACTATAGAAGACTATAGAAGACTATAGAAGACTATAGAAAACTATAGAAGACTATAGAAGACTATATAAAACTATAGAACACTATAGAAGACTATAGAAGACTATAGAAGACTATAGAAGACTATAGAACACTATAGAAGACTATAGAAGACTATAGAAGACTATAGAAGACTATATAAAACTATAGAAGACTATAGAACACTATAGAATACTATAGAAGACTATAGAAAACTATAGAAGACTATAGAAGACTATAGAAAACTATAGAAGACTATAGAAGACTATAGAAGACTATAGAACACTATAGAAGACTATAGAAGACTATAGAAGACTATATAAAACTATAGAACACTATAGAAGACTATAGAAGACTATATAAAACTATAGAAGACTATATAAAACTATAGAAGACTATAGAAGACTATAGAAGACTATATAAAACTATAGAAGACTATAGAAGACTATAGAAGACTATATAAAACTATAGAAGACTATAGAAGACTATATAAAACTATAGAAGACTATAGAACACTATAGAAGACTATAGAAGACTATAGAAGACTATATAAAACTATAGAAGACTATAGAAGACTATAGAAGACTATAGAAACTATAGAAGACTATAGAAGACTATAGAAGACTATATAAAACTATAGAAGACTATAGAAGACTATAGAAGACTATAGAAGACTATATAAAACTATAGAAGACTATAGAAGACTATAGAAAACTATAGAAGACTATAGAACACTATAGAACACTATAGAAGACTATAGAAAACTATAGAAGACTAGAAGACTACGTTATATAAAATATAAAACTATAGAAGACTATAGAAGACTATAGAAGACTATAGAAAACTATAGAAGACTATAGAAGACTATATAAAACTATAGAACACTATAGAAGACTATAGAAGACTATATAAAACTATAGAAGACTATAGAAGACTATAGAAGACTATAGAAGACTATAGAAGACTATAGAAGACTATAGAAGACTATAGAAGACTATAGAAGACTATAGAAGACTATAGAAGACTATAGAAGACTATAGAAGACTATAGAAGACTATAGAAGACTATATAAAACTATAGAAGACTATAGAAGACTATATAAAACTATAGAAGACTATAGAAGACTATAGAAACTATAGAAGACTATAGAAGACTATAGAAGACTATAGAAGACTATATAAAACTATAGAAGACTATAGAAGACTATATAAGACTATAGAAGACTATAGAACACTATATAAGACTATAGAAGACTATAAAACTATAGAAGACTATATAAAACTATAGAAGACTATAGAAAACTATAGAAGACTATAGAAGACTATAGAAGACTATAGAAGACTATATAAAACTATAGAAGACTATATAAAACTATAGAAGACTATAGAACACTATAGAACACTATAGAAGACTATAGAACACTATAGAACACTATAGAAGACTATATAAAACTATAGAAGACTATAGAAGACTACGTTATATAAAACTATAGAAGACTATAGAAGACTATATAAAACTATAGAAGACTATAGAACACTATAGAAGACTATAGAAGACTATAGAACACTATAGAAGACTATAGAAGACTATATAAAACTATAGAAGACTATAGAAGACTATAGAAGACTATATAAAACTATAGAAGACTATAGAAGACTATAGAACACTATAGAAGACTATAGAAGACTATAGAACACTATAGAAGACTATAGAAGACTATATAAAACTATAGAAGACTATAGAACACTATAGAACACTATAGAAGACTATATAAAACTATAGAAGACTATAGAAGACTATATAAAACTATAGAACACTATAGAAGACTATAGAAGACTATATAAAACTATAGAAGACTATAGAACACTATAGAAGACTATAGAAGACTATAGAAGACTATAGAAAACTATAGAAGACTATAGAAGACTATATAAAACTATAGAACACTATAGAAGACTATAGAAGACTATATAAAACTATAGAAGACTATAGAACACTATAGAAGACTATAGAAGACTATAGAAGACTATAGAAGACTATATAAAACTATAGAAGACTATAGAACACTATAGAATACTATAGAAGACTATATAAAACTATAGAAGACTATAGAAGACTATATAAAACTATAGAAGACTATAGAACACTATAGAAGACTATAGAACACTATAGAAGACTATAGAAGACTATAGAAGACTATATAAAACTATAGAACACTATAGAAGACTATAGAAGACTATATAAAACTATAGAAGACTATATAAAACTATAGAAGACTATAGAAGACTATAGAAGACTATATAAAACTATAGAAGACTATAGAAGACTATAGAAGACTATATAAAACTATAGAAGACTATAGAAGACTATATAAAACTATAGAAGACTATAGAACACTATAGAAGACTATAGAAGACTATAGAAGACTATATAAAACTATAGAAGACTATAGAAGACTATAGAAGACTATAGAACACTATAGAAGACTATAGAAGACTATAGAAGACTATATAAAACTATAGAAGACTATAGAAGACTATAGAAGACTATAGAAGACTATATAAAACTATAGAAGACTATAGAAGACTATAGAAAACTATAGAAGACTATAGAACACTATAGAACACTATAGAAGACTATAGAAAACTATAGAAGACTACGTTATATAAAACTATAGAAGACTATAGAAGACTATAGAAGACTATAGAAAACTATAGAAGACTATAGAAGACTATATAAAACTATAGAACACTATAGAAGACTATAGAAGACTATATAAAACTATAGAAGACTATAGAACACTATAGAAGACTATAGAAGACTATAGAAGACTATAGAAGACTATATAAAACTATAGAAGACTATAGAAGACTATATAAAACTATAGAAGACTATAGAACACTATAGAAGACTATAGAAGACTATAGAAGACTATATAAAACTATAGAAGACTATAGAAGACTATATAAAACTATAGAAGACTATAGAAGACTATAGAAGACTATAGAAGACTATAGAACACTATAGAAGACTATAGAAGACTATATAAAACTATAGAAGACTATAGAACACTATATAAGACTATAGAAGACTATAGAAGACTATAGAAGACTATATAAAACTATAGAAGACTATATAAAACTATAGAAGACTATATAAAACTATAGAAGACTATAGAAGACTATAGAAGACTATAGAAGACTATATAAAACTATAGAAGACTATATAAAACTATAGAAGACTATAGAACACTATAGAACACTATAGAAGACTATAGAACACTATAGAACACTATAGAAGACTATAGAACACTATAGAACACTATAGAAGACTATATAAAACTATAGAAGACTATAGAAGACTACGTTATATAAAACTATAGAAGACTATAGAAGACTACGTTATATAAAACTATAGAAGACTATAGAACACTATAGAAGACTATAGAAGACTATAGAACACTATAGAAGACTATAGAAGACTATATAAAACTATAGAAGACTATAGAAGACTATAGAAGACTATATAAAACTATAGAAGACTATAGAAGACTATAGAACACTATAGAAGACTATAGAACACTATAGAAGACTATAGAAGACTATATAAAACTATAGAAGACTATAGAACACTATAGAACACTATAGAAGACTATATAAAACTATAGAAGACTATAGAAGACTATATAAAACTATAGAAGACTATAGAAGACTATAGAAGACTATAGAAGACTATAGAACACTATAGAAGACTATAGAAGACTACGTTATATAAAACTATAGAAGACTATAGAAGACTATAGAAGACTATATAAAACTATAGAAGACTATAGAAGACTATAGAAGACTATAGAAAACTATAGAAGACTATAGAACACTATAGAACACTATAGAAGACTATAGAAGACTATAGAAGACTATAGAACACTATAGAAGACTATATAAAACTATAGAAGACTATATAAAACTATAGAAGACTATAGAAGACTATAGAACACTATAGAAGACTATATAAAACTATAGAAGACTATAGAAGACTATAGAACACTATAGAAGACTATAGAAGACTATAGAAGACTATAGAAAACTATAGAAGATTTTAGAAGACTATATAAGACCATAGAAAACCATAGAAAACTAAAATATATAGAAGACCTGAAGACTATAGAAGACTATATAAGACCATAGAAAACCATAGAAAACTAAAATATATAGAAGACCTGAAGACTATAGAACACTATTGTATCAAGAATGGTCCACCACCCAAAGGATATCCAGCCAACTTGAAACAACTGTGTGAAGCATTAGAGTCAACATGGGCCAGCATCCCTGTGGAACGCTTTCAACACCTTGTACAGTCCATGGACCCGACGAATCGAGGCCGTTCTGAGGGGAAAAGGGGTTCCAACTCAATATTAGAAAAGTGTTGTTAATGTTTTTATCACTCAGCGTAAGTCCAGTACCTCTATCAGTCAGTGTGGTTGAGCTTTCAATAGCTACTGTAGAGGTGAACCACACAAGGCTAATAGTTAGCCTGGGAGATGATGTCTCATGAAGCCCTACGTAGGCCTATTTTGGCGTGGAAAGAGACAGATTATAGCGTAGGATGAGTCCTTGTCACCGGTCCTGTACTTACGCCTTCTTAATGTCCTCCGGAGAGGCGCTTCGTGACACTCCCAGAACATCATAATAATCCGTCATGTCTTCTTCACTGACGTCACGGCAACTGTTGACAACAACAACAACACAAATCTCATCAATGGGAGATACACAACAATACTTCTCAACGGATGGATCTTTTTGAAGCCTCATGGCATCTTATCTTGTGGCATATCGATTAACCAATCAAACTGCTTTATTAGTTTAGTAGAACTGTGTTAACCCTATTATAACCCAGGATTTGTGGTTCTATAATCATACTCTTTATTGTAGTTGTTGACATTTTTTTTGTCTTTGTAAATAAATAAAAATATTTTATTTTTATTTCACCTTTATTTTATTTAACCAGGTAAGCCAGTTGAGAACAAGTTCTCATTTGCAACTGCGACCTGGCCAAGATAAAGCATAGCAGTTCGACACATACAACAACACAGAGTTACACATGGAATGAACAAACATACAGTCAATAATACAGTAGAAAAGGGGCCTCCCGGGTGGCACAGTGGTTAAGGGCTGTGCCATCAGAGTCCCTGGGTTCGCGCCCAGGCTCTGTCGTAACCGGCCGCGACCGGGAGGTCCGTGTGGCGACGCACAATTGTGTCGTCCGGGTTAGGGAGGGCTTGGTCGGTAGGGATGTCCTTGTCTCATCACGCACCAGCGACTCCTGTGGCGGGCCGGGCGCAGTGCGCGCTAACCAAGGTTGCCAGGTGCACAGTGTACCCTCCGACACATTGGTGCGGCTGGCTTCCGGGTTGGATGCTCGCTGTGTTAAGAACCAGTACGGCTGGTTGGGTTGTGTATCGGAGGACGCATGTGTATCGGAGGACGCATGACTTTCAACCTTCGTCTCTCCCGAGCCCGTACGGGAGTTGTAGCGATGAGACAAGATAGTAGCTACTACAACAATTGGATACCACGAAATTGGGGAGAAAAAGGGGTCAAATAAAAAATATATATATATAATAATAATAATAATACAGTAGAAAAAAAAGAAAATAAAGTCTATATACAGTGAGTGCGAATAAGGTCAAATAAGGGAGTTAAGGCAATAAATAGGCCATGGTGGCAAAGTAATTACAATTTGGCAATTAAACACTGGAATGGTAGATGTGCAAGTAGAGATACTGTGGTGCAAAAGGAGCAAAATAAATAAATTCAGTATGGGGATGAGGTAGATATACATATGAGGCTGTATACAGATGGGCTATGTACAGGTGCAGTGATCTGTAAGCTGCTCTGACTGCTGGTGCTTAAAGTTAGTGACGGAGATGGGAATCTCCAGCTTCAGTGATTTTTGCAGTTCGTTCCAGTCATTGGCAGCAGAGAACTGGAAACCAAACCATGTTTAAAACTATCATAAATCACGGACTGTCAGTCATAGCTAAAAGTTGATAGTGGAAACAATTCCCCAGCCACAGTTTACCAAAACAAAAGTGATATGGTCAGGTTGTTGAAATTGCAAATTGGGCCACTTCCCACTCCACAGACACCAAGCCCCTCCTCGTCTGTGCTGTGTGGACTGTGCCTCTTCCCACTCCACAGACACCAAGCCCCTCCTCCTCTGTGCTGTGTGGACTGTGCCTCTTCCCACTCCACAGACACCAAGCCCCTCCTCCTCTGTGCTGTGTGGACTGTGCCTCTTCCCACTCCACAGACACCAATCCCCTCCTCCTCTGTGCTGTGTGGACTGTGCCACTTCCCACTCCACAGACACCAAGCCCCTCCTCCTCTGTGCTGTGTGGACTGTGCCTCTTCCCACTCCACAGACACCAAGCCCCTCCTCCTTCTGTGCTGTGTGGACTGTGCCTCTTCCCACTCCACAGACACCAAGCCCCTCCTCCTCTGTGCTGTGTGGACTGTGCCACTTCCCACTCCACAGACACCAAGCCCCTCCTCCTCTGTGCTGTGTGGACTGTGCCTCTTCCCACTCCACAGACACCAAGCCCCTCCTCCTTCTGTGCTGTGTGGACTGTGACACCCTCTTCCCACTCCACAGACACCAAGCCCCTCCCACCCACAGACACCAAGCCCCTCCTTCTGTGCTGTGTGGACTGTGCCTCTTCCCACTCCACAGACACCAAGCCCCTCCTCCTTCTGTGCTGTGTGGACTGTGCCTCTTCCCACTCCACAGACACCAAGCCCCTCCTCCTTCTGTGCTGTGTGGACTGTGCCTCTTCCCACTCCACAGACACCAAGCCCCTCCTCCTTCCACTTACAGCAAAAATGAAAGATCACTTATTCCTCTCTGACAACAAGGGGTTTAAACTAGCTATTTGAATTTGAGGTTTGGTTGAACAGACATCGGCTGAAACGCTTAGTTACATTATTTTCCTGTAACAGACGAGAACTTGACCTTTTGTAACGATTCCCTTGTTTATGTTTCAACTCCCAAAATGTAGAATAGAGCAGACCCCTACTAAAACGAGAGTATCAATGAACGTGTGTGTGGGGGAAATGAAATGCTTAGTTTGTCACGCGAGGCATTGCAATACCACGTAGGGCAAGCAGCATGTTAGCCACAGACTGTTATGTGCTAGCTGTCTAGTCAGTGGTTTATAAAGCTTAACATCTCCAAGGAGAGAGGACGCTGGTCCGGGCTTAACATCTCCAAGGAGAGAGGACGCTGGTCCGGGCTTAACATCTCCAAGGAGAGGGGACGCTGGTCCGGGCTTAACATCTCCAAGGAGAGAGGACGCTGGTCCGGGCTTAACATCTCCAAGGAGAGAGGACGCTGGTCCGGGCTTAACATCTCCAAGGAGAGAGGACGCTGGTCCGGGCTTAACATCTCCAAGGAGAGAGGACGCTGGTCCGGCCTTAACATCTCCAAGGAGAGAGGACGCTGGTCCGGCCTTAACATCTCCAAGGAGAGAGGACGCTGGTCCGGGCTTAACATCTCCACGGAGAGGGGACGCTGGTCCGGGCTTAACATCTGCAAGGAGAGAGGACGCTGGTCCGGGCTTAACATCTCCAAGGAGAGAGGACGCTGGTCCGGGCTTAACATCTCCAAGGAGAGAGGACGCTGGTCCGGGCTTAACATCTCCAAGGAGAGGGGACGCTGGTCCGGGCTTAACATCTCCAAGGAGAGAGGACGCTGGTCCGGGCTTAACATCTCCAAGGAGAGAGGACGCTGGTCCGGGCTTAACATCTCCAAGGAGAGAGGACGCTGGTCCGGGCTTAACATCTCCAAGGAGAGAGGACGCTGGTCCGGGCTTAACATAGATGTCTAGTCAGTGGTTTATAAATGTGCAATGACCATACAAAGATGCATTTAAGTTGTGCATTGTGCATGGTTCTGGTTAAACCTGTAACAAAATGGCATTTTCATAGACAGATGTGAAAGCGATTATTGAAGAAGAAAAAAGCAGGTTCAACTATTTTGATAAAATAATTGAATTATTAGTGGGTCTTGTGGTTGTGGAAGGCTTATATTTAGCCTAGATATAATTTCACAAGTTCTGATTTCATTAGATCGTTCCTGACTGTTTGAAATGCAGTGTATTGAACTTTAACAATCCTGCAGGACGAAGATTGTCCCATCTTACAAAACTCTCTGACCCAATACCCTAAGATACACAATACATGACCAATAGTATGTGGACACCTGCTCGTCAAACATCTCATTCCAGAATCATGGACATTGATATGGAGTTGGTCCCCCCTTTGCTGCTATAACAGCCTCCACTCTTCTGGGAAGGCTTTCCACTAGATGTTGGAACATTGCTGCTATAACAGCCTCCACTCTTCTGGGAAGGCTTTCCACTAGATGTTGGAACATTGCTACTATAACAGCCTCCACTCTTCTGGGAAGGCTTTCCACTAGATGTTGGAACATTGCTGCTATAACAGCCTCCACTCTTCTGGGAAGGCTTTCCACTAGATGTTGGAACATTGCTGCTATAACAGCCTCCAACTCTTCTGGGAAGGCTTTCCACTAGATGATGGAACATTGCTGCAGGGGACTTGCTTCCATTCAGCCACAAGAGCATAACTGAGGTTGGGCACTAATGTTGAGTGATTAGGCCTGGCTCGCAGTTGGCGTTCCAATTCATTCCAAAGGTTGTTTGATGGGGTTGAGTTCAGGGCTCTGTGCAGGCCAGCCAAGTTCTTCCACACCGATCTCAACAAACCATTTCTGTATGGAACTCGCTTTGTGCACGGGGGCATTGTCATGCTGAAACAGGAAAGGGCCTTCCCCAAACTGTTGCCTCAAAGTTGGAAGCACAGAATCGGCTAGAATGTCATTGTTAGCGTTAAGATTTCCCTTCACTGGAACTAAGGGGCCCAAACCATGAAAGACAGCCCCAGAACATTATTCCTCCTCCACCAAACTTTACAGTCGGCACTATGCATTCGGGAAAGTAACGTTCTCCTAGCATCCGGCAAACCCAGATTTGTCCGTCGGACTGCCAGATGGTGAAGCGTGATTCATCACTCCAGAGATGACTGAGTTTTAAACCATTCCAGCCGACACTTGGCATCACACATGGTGATCTTAGTCTTGTGTGAGGCTGCTCGGTCATGGAAACTCATTTTATGAAGCTCCTGGCGAACAGTTATTGTGCTGACTTTATTTCTAGAGGCAGTTTGGAACTCGGTAGTGAGTGTTTTAACCGAGGACAGACCATTTTTACGCACTATGTGCTTCAGCACTAGGCGGTCCAGCTCTGTGAGCTTGTGTGGCCTACCACTTCGCGGCGGAGCCGTTATTGCTCCTAGATGTTTCCACTTCACAATAACAGCGCTTACAGTTGACCGGGGCAGCTCCAGCAAGGCAGAAATTTGACAGTGCCACGTTGAAAGTCACTGAGCTCTTCAGTATGTGCCAATCTACTGCCAGTGTTTGTCTATGGAGATTGCATGGCTGTGTGCTTGATTGTATACACCTGTCAGCAACGAGTGTGGCTGAAATAGCTGAATCCACAAATTGGAAGGAGTGTCCACATACTGCTGGACATGTTGTGTAAAACAGGATAACTTGTTAATGGCACAATCAGTGATTTTTTTAATTTATTTGACCTTTATTTAACTAGGCAAGTCAGTTAAGAACAAATTATTATTTTCAATGACGGCCTAGGAACAGTGGGTTAACTGCCTGTTCAATTGGTCATTCCAAATCAACCATTACATTCTTGTTTTGTTTTTTAATGAGCTTAGCTGCAATCTAGTTGTATTACCGTGTTAATACACTGTTAGTGGGCCACTAGTCTAGTTGTATTACTGTGTTAATACACTGTTAATGGGTCACTAGTCCAGTTGTAGTACCGTATTAATACTGTAACGACCCTGGGTTTATAAGCGCAGATATCGACGCTGCCGAACGAGCATGCTTTTGGGGCAGAGTCGATAGCGCGCTGGACTTTGGGCTAGAAGGTCGAGGGTTAAAGACCTACTCCCTGCATGTTTCATTACAATACACTGTTAGTGGGCCACTGGTCTAGTTGTATTACCGTATTAATACACTGTTAGTGGGCCACTAGTCTAGTTGTATTACCGTACACTGTTAATATTTTGCCTTCAACGGGTGGGATATGACTCATGGAAGTCATGTATTCATTGACAATGACTAAAGATAACATTGAGAATGGAGAGTCCTGTAGCCCGGTAAATCTATTCAGCACCAACAAAAGAAACCCCGGACCGCGGGGCCTGTAAGGTAATGTTGGACCGTCCACGGGTATAACCCCACTGATATTGGCCATATCCTCTGAGCTCTCTGGAAGCCGGATACAATATTATTTGGTTATTTCCAACTCGATCTCCCGAAACCTGTCTTCCGACAACTGCCACCAACACACACACGCGCACACACACACACGCACACACACACACACACACACACACACACACACACACACACACACACACACACACAGCGTCGGCAGCCAGCCGGAGTGTGTTTCAGACTAGACACAATGTTTTAAGCCGTGGACACATTGTAACTAAATATTGCCTAATATGGTAAGCATGTAGGCTACAGGCTACGGCATTGGAATGGCAATGTTGTGTTTCGGACTGAACCGAAAGACAAAGTCCACTGCTGTTGGTAGTCAATATCATTTGGCGGAAAGTCCAAAGCAACAAAAATAGGCCTACGCATAAATGGATAATGGGTATTAATGAATAAACTACTGTACCTTTGTTTAGGAGTAACAGCGAATGCTTTCCGTCCTCTGTCTCTTCTTAAAATGGAAATGAATTATTGTGGAGAGCTTCTGGAATGCAGTTCGTGACAGGTGGTCCACGGAATAATATAATTCGGTATACCTAACGGGCTATTATATATTTATTTAACGTTATGAGTTGCCCGTTTTTTTCGGTGCCCTGCTACCGGCACCATAACTCCGCAATCCCCTTTACTTCTACAGTTTGCTCTTTTCTTGTCTTTACGTCCCAGTGACCACGTCACAAACAGCTGAGGCGGAGAGAGCGAAGACTGAGAAGATCTAGAACATGTCAGTGTTCTGGAACGTCAGTCGCCCTTCCCTGTACGCCTGTTGCATTGTGATGAACATGATCGCTTTCATTTTAGACTAGAGTGTATTTATAGTGGTTTGAAATGAATGTACAGCTAGCTATATGTGCTTCCATAAACCATTAAGCTATATATAAAAAAGGTTTTGTTCAATGGTTTATTGGAGCTATATAGCGGGTCAAAGTACAACACTTCCAGAACCTTATCCTTAAAAGCAGGCAGCTCTAAATGAAATCAAACTGTATTGGTCACAAACACATATTTAGCAGATGTTATTGCGGGTGTAGTGAAATGCTTGTGTTCCTAGCTCCAACTGTGCAGTAATATCTAACAATTCACAACAATACACACATCTAAAAGTAAAATAATGACATTAAGAAATACAGTGCCTTGCGAAAGTATTCGGCCCCCTTGAACTTTGCGACCTTTTGCCACATTTCAGGCTTCAAACATAAATATATAAAACTGTATTTTCTTGTGAAGAATCAACAACAAGTGGGACACAATCATGAAGTGGAACGACATTTATTGGATATTTCAAACTTTTTTAACAAATCAAAAACTGAAAAATTTGGCGTGCAAAATTATTCAGCCCCCTTAAGTTAATACTTTGTAGCGCCAACTTTTGCTGCGATTACAGCTGTAAGTCGCTTGGGGTATGTCTCTATCAGTTTTGCACATCGAGAGACTGAAATTTTTTCCCATTCCTCCTTGCAAAACAGCTCGAGCTCAGTGAGGTTGGATGGAGAGCATTTGTGAACAGCAGTTTTCAGTTCTTTCCACAGATTCTCGATTGGATTCAGGTCTGGACTTTGACTTGGCCATTCTAACACCTGGATATGTTTATTTTTGAACCATTCCATTGTAGATTTTGCTTTATGTTTTGGATCATTGTCTTGTTGGAAGACAAATCTCCATCCCAGTCTCAGGTCTTTTGCAGACTCCATCAGGTTTTCTTCCAGAATGGTCCTGTATTTGGCTCCATCCATCTTCCCATCAATTTGAACCATCTTCCCTGTCCCTGCTGAAGAAAAGCAGGCCCAAACCATGATGCTGCCACCACCATGTTTGACAGTGGCGATGGTGTGTTCAGGGTGATGAGCTGTGTTGCTTTTACGCCAAACATAACGTTTTGCATTGTTGCCAAAAAGTTCAATTTTGGTTTCATCTGACCAGAGCACCTTCTTCCACATGTTTGGTGTGTCTCCCAGGTGGCTTGTGGCAAACTTTAAACGACACTTTTTATGGATATCTTTAAGAAATGTCTTTCTTCTTGCCACTCTTCCATAAGGGCCAGATTTGTGCAATATACGACTGATTGTTGTCCTATGGACAGAGTCTCCCACCTCAGCTGTAGATCTCTGCAGTTCATCCAGAGTGATCATGGGCCTCTTGGCTGCATCTCTGATCAGTCTTCTCCTTGTATGAGCTGAAAGTTTAGAGGGACGGCCAGGTCTTGGTAGATTTGCAGTGGTCTGATACTCCTTCCATGTCAATATTATCGCTTGCACAGTGCTCCTTGGGATGTTTAAAGCTTGGGAAATCTTTTTGTATCCAAATCCGGCTTTAAACTTCTTCACAACAGTATCTCGGACCTGCCTGGTGTGTTCCTTGTTCTTCATGATGCTCTCTGCGCTTTTAACGGACCTCTGAGACTATCACAGTGCAGGTGCATTTATACGGAGACTTGATTACACACAGGTGGATTGTATTTATCATCATTAGTCATTTAGGTCAACATTGGATCATTCAGAGATCATCACTGAACTTCTGGAGAGAGTTTGCTGCACTGAAAGTAAAGGGGCTGAATAATTTTGCATGCCCTATTTTTCAGTTTTTGATTTGTTAAAAAAGTTTGAAATATCCAATAAATGTCGTTCCACTTCATGACTTGTTGTTCATTCTTCACAAAAAAATACAGTTTTATATCTTTATGTTTGAAGCCTGAAATGTGGCAAAAGGTCGCAAAGTTCAAGGGGGCCGAATACTTTCACAAGGCACTGTATGTAAATATTAGGATGAGCATTGTCAGAGTGACGTAGACTACAATACAGTAGAACAGAATACAGTATATACATATGAGATGAGTAAAGCAGTAGGTAAACATTATTAAAGTGACCAGTGTTCCATTATTAAAGTGACCAGTGTTCCATTATTAAAGTGCCCAGTGTTCCATTATTAAAGTGACCAGTGTTCCATTATTAAAGTGACCAGTGTTCCATTATTAAAGTGACCAGTGTTCCATTATTAAAGTGACCAGTGTTCCATTATTAAAGTGACCAGTGTTCCATTATTAAAGTGACTAGTGTTCCATTATTAAAATGACCAGTGTTCCATTATTAAAGTGACCAGTGTTCCATTATTAAAGTGACCAGTGTTCCATTATTAAAGTGACCAGTGTTCCATTATTAAAGTGACCAGTGATTCCATTATTAAAGTGACCAGTGTTCCATTAATAAAGTGACCAGTGTTCCATTATTAAAGTGACCAGTGATTCCATGTCTATGTACATGGGGCTGCAGCATCTAAGGTTCAGGGTTGAGTAACCGGGTGGTAGCCCGTTAGTGATTGCACTAGCCTTTAGCTCAGTGCGAGTGTTGCTTGTAATCAATGGCTTCTGGTTGGTATATGTATGTTTGTTTGGTCACTGGTCACTGTGGGGACAACGTTTTCGATGCACTTATTGAAGCTAGTGACTGATGTGGTAAACTCCTCAATCCCATTGGATGAGTCCCCGTAATATATTAAAGTCTGTGCTAGGGAAACAGTCCTGTAGCTTAGCATCTGTTTCATTGGACCACTTCTGTATTTATTTATTTTTTATTTATTTATTTCACCTTTATTTAACCAGGTAGGCAAGTTGAGAACAAGTTCTCATTTACAATTGCGACCTGGCCAAGATAAAGCAAAGCAGTTCGACAGGTACAACAACACAGAGTTACACATGGAGTAAAACAAACATGCAGTCAATAATACAGTAGAAAAATAAGTCTATATACAATGTGAGCAAATGAGGTGAGATAAGGGAGGTAAAGGCGAAAAAAGGCCATGGTTGAAGTAAATACAATATAGCAAGTTAAAAATAATAATAATAAGCACTGGAATGGTATATTTGCAGTGGAAGAATGTGCAAAGTAGAGATAGAAATAATGGGAGTGCAAAGGAGCAAAATAAATACAGTAGGGGGAGAGGTAGTTGTTTGGGCTAAATTATAGATGGGCTGTGTACAGGTGTAGTAATCTGTGAGCTGCTCTGACAGCTGGTGCTTAAAGCTAGTGAGGGAGATAAGTGTTTCCAGTTTCCAGTATTGAGCGCTTCCCTGGGACTTCCTATTTGATTTTTTTCTTCTTCTTGTAAGCAGGAATGAGGAGGATAGAGTTATGGTCAGATTTGACGAATGGAGGGCGAGGGAGGGCTTTGAATGTGTCTCTGTGTGTGGAATACAGATGATCTAGAGTTTTTTTGTCTCTAGTTGCCCATGTGACATTAGGTGAGAAGGATTTAAATTTTCCTTCATTAAAATCGCTGGCGCCGCCTATGAATGAGCGTTTTCTTGTTTGCTTATGGCCTTATACACAGCTGGTTGAGTCCGGTCTTCGTGCTAACCATTTGGTTTGTGGTTGTAAATAGGCAACAACCTAAAAATATAGATGAAAACTCTGTTGGTAACTAGATTCAGCCGCGGGCCAATTTTCTTTCTTGAGCGGATGGTTGGGGGCAGGAACATAATCAAGAAATAAGGCCCTTAGCCGTGGTATATTGGCCGTATACAACAATCCCCCAAGGTGTCTTATTGCTATTATAAACTGGTTACCAACGTAATTAGAACCATAAAAACGAATGTTTTGTCATACCCGTGGTATACGGTCTGATATACCACGGGTGTCAGCCAATCAGCATTCAGGGAATATTTTCGTTGACCCCCCCTCTGCTCCCCTGTTTTTTTATGCTTCTGCTACTCGCTGTTTATTATCTATGCATAACTACTTTGCCACTACCTACATGTACCTATTACGTGCGGATATATTATGCACAACCAGAATAATAGAGACATGTGCCGTGTATAAGAAACCCTGCTCTAGAACTTCCACTTTTGACCTTTTTCCCCAGAGTTCCTAGTGTGTCTTAAAAGCACCAACAGGACACATGGTCACAATAAGACTCCGTGATGTAGGCTACATGACCGTCATGAAACGACAGATGAGAACCTCTGTGAATTCCCGCTGAGCTTCTCATTTAGAAGTCATTTCCCTGTAACAATTGTTTGTTTTCCATTACGTATGCTCAAAACCCAAGCCCTCTCTCTGTAGGTTTTAGGCCTTGTCACGACTTCCCAAGCCCTCTCTCTGTAGGTTTTAGGCCTTGTCACGACTTCCCAAGCCCTCTCTCTGTAGGTTTTAGGCCTTGTCACGACTTCCCAAGCCCTCTCTCTGTAGGTTTTAGGCCTTGTCACGACTTCCCAAGCCCTCTCTCTGTAGGTTTTAGGCCTTGTCACGACTTCCCAAGCCCTCTCTCTGTAGGTTTTAGGCCTTGTCACGACTTCCCAAGCCCTCTCTCTGTAGGTTTTAGGCCTTGTCACGACTTCCCAAGCCCTCTCTCTGTAGGTTTTAGGCCTTGTCACGACTTCCCAAGCCCTCTCTCTGTAGGTTTTAGGCCTTGTCACGACTTCCTCAGTTTATTTTCCATAGACGGACTTGAAAGCCAGATCAGTGATTATTGCAACAACCAAAAAAAGCAGGTTAAACTATTTTGATAAAATAATTGAATTATTAGTGGGTCTTGTGGTTGTGGAGGACTTATATTTAGCCTAGATATAATTTTACAAGTCCTGATTTCATTAGATCATTCCTGACTGTTTGAAATGCAGTGTATTGAATCTTAATTTTACATTCTGTCATGACTTCCGCCGAAGTTGGTCCCTCTCCTTGTTCCGGCGGTCGAAGTCACCAACCTTCTAGCCATCGCTGATCCTCTTATCTCACCTGGTTCCAATCCCATCCATTGCATGTTGTGTATTTAACCCTCTGTTCCCCCTCATGTCGTTGTCGGTGATTGTTTGTTTGTAAGCTATGTGCCAGATATGTTCTGGTGGGCGACGGGTTTTGTACCCACTTGTATTATTTTGTATATTTTGGTTTTCAGAGGTTTTTTGAGCACTTATTAAAACGGCTCTGTTTTATACCAAGTTCGATCTCCTGCGCCTGACTTCCCTGCCACCAACACGCACCCGTACAGGCCTATTATGAAGAAGGCTGGTACAACAGCTATGCCTAGTGTCTTTTTTATCCTAGAGGTGTTATGATATCATTACATTTTACATTCATTTATTGCTGTTGTTATAAAAAAAATAAAAAAAAGATTTAACAAACCATAACAGACTAACATTCGAATTTTAAGTTCATTCCAAGGCAATACATAAAAGACAACTTGAAGCAGTCACATACAGTGACCCATGGAGCAACTTTCTGATTGGCCAGTGAAGGGCCAAGACTCGACCCACTCCACAACTTGTTTATTTGTCAAAACCAATATGAAGTGATGTGTAGCCACTCTTTAGTTCGCAATGCTTTATGATAGAAACAAGCTGTAAAATGAAAGACACGAATCCGACGTATACGGGATATCTTTGGTTTAACATTCACAGGCTGCTCTACAACCTTCTATAACCAAGAAGACAAAAAAATGGACTTCGCCCGGGAAGCAGTGTGTGATTCTGTCACTATCAATGGGAGTTCAACAGGCTATTAAACAACAAGCTAACTCTAAATCAGTCAGGAGCTAGCCATGCTATTAAACAACAAGCTAACTCTAAATCAGCTAGCCAGGCTATTAAACAACAAGCTAACTCTAAATCAGTCAGGAGCTAGCCATGCTATTAAACAACAAGCTAACTCTAAATCAGCTAGCCAGGCTATTAAACAACAAGCTAACTCTAAATCAGTCAGGAGCTAGCCAGGCTATTAAACAACAAGCTAACTCTAAATCAGCTAGCCAGGCTATTAAACAACAAGCTAACTCTAAATCAGTCAGGAGCTAGCCAGGCTATTAAACAACAAGCTAACTCTAAATCAGCTAGCCAGGCTATTAAACAACAAGCTAACTCTAAATCAGCTAGCCAGGCTATTAAACAACAAGCTAACTCTAAATCAGTCAGAAGCTAGCCAGGCTATTAAACAACATGCTAACTCTAAATCAGTCAGGAGCTAGCCAGGCTATTAAACAACAAGCTAACTCTAAATCAGTCAGGAGCTAGCCATGCTATTAAACAACAAGCTAACTCTAAATCAGCTAGCCAGGCTATTAAACAACAAGCTAACTCTAAATCAGCTAGCCAGGCTATTAAACAAAAGCTAACTCTAAAATCAGTCAGGAGCTAGCCAGGCTATTAAACAACAAGCTAACTCTAAAATCAGTCAGGAGCTAGCCAGGCTATTAAACAACAAGCTAACTATAAATCAGTCAGGAGCTAGCCAGGCTATTAAACAACAAGCTAACTATAAATCAGTCAGAAGCTAGCCAGGCTATTAAACAACAAGCTAACTCTAAATCAGTCAGGAGTTAGCCATGCTATTAAACAACAAGCTAACTCTAAATCAGTCAGGAGCTAGGCATGCTATTAAACAACAAGCTAACTCTAAATCATGCTATTAAACAACAAGCTAACTCTAAATCAGTCAGGAGCTAGCCATGCTATTAAACTACAAGCTAACTCTAAATCAGTCAGGAGCTAGCCATGCTATTAAACAACAAGCTAACTCTAAATCAGTCAGGAGCTAGCCAGGCTATTAAACAACAAGCTAACTCTAAATCAGTCAGGAGCTAGCCAGGCTATTAAACAACAAGCTAACTCTAAATCAGTCAGGAGCTAGCCAGGCTATTAAACAACAAGCTAACTCTAAATCAGCTAGCCAGGCTATTAAACAACAAGCTAACTCTAAATCAGTCAGGAGCTAGCCATGCTATTAAACAACAAGCTAACTCTAAATCAGTCAGGAGCTAGCCAGGTAGCCTAAGAAGGAATTACAATGAATTATTTAGGCTATATTGTTATTATAATTTAAAGGCTATGGCCTGCCATTTAAGAAACAAATTGTGAAACATTGTGACACGCTACAGGCTGGCAGAACAACTCATTAACAATAGCACTTCAACAGCATGCCTATACATTTCACACTTAGACTGTATTAGTTAGAATAAAATAGCAATGAAAAGAAAAATGATTTAGATAGACTATACAGACTTTACAGTCATTCTACAATGCCTTTGAATTCACTTTTAGAAACAGGAGTTTGGCCAGTCTTTGGTTTGAGGATCATATGGTGAGCTATGCATGCCTAGTTTGTTAATTTAGCCTAACAGATGCTCTTATATTCCCATGTACCTAATCACAGTCAACACAAATCTATTTTGTAACAACAATATCATGGAATAAAATAAAAATACATTAGAAAAAGAATGATAGTTTCCCAAATGAATAAAAGTTACCAGTGCATATAGGCCTACCTGATGATTGTAATGTCTGCTTCCAACTCACACCTCTCAAACACGTAGGTCCCCTGAACACAGCTCACTCTCCAGCCCACCTTCCAGCTCACACTCTCAAACACATAGGTCCCCTGAACACAGCTCACTCTCCAGCCCACCTTCCAGCTCACACTCTCAAACACATAGGTCCCCTGAACACAGCTCACTCTCCAGCCCACCTTCCAGCTCACACTCTCAAACACATAGATCCCCTGAACACAGCTCACTCTCCAGCCCACCTTCCAGCTCACACTCTCAAACAGGTAGATCCCCTGAACACAGCTCACTCTCCAGCCCACCTTCCAGCTCACACTCTCAAACACATAGATCCCCTGAACACAGCTCACTCTCCAGGCCCACCTTCCAGCTCACACTCTCAAACACGTAGGTCCCCTGAACACAGCTCACTCTCCAGGCCCACTTTCCAGCTCACTCTCCAGCCCACCTTCCAGCTCACTCTCCAGGCCCACTTTCCAGCTCACACTCTCAAACATGTAGGTCCCCTGAACACAGCTCACTCTCCAGGCCCACTTTCCAGCTCACTCTCCAGGCCCACCTTCCAGCTCACACTCTCAAACACGTAGGTCCCCTGAACACAGCTCACTCTCCAGCCCACTTTCCAGCTCACACTCTCAAACACGTAGGTCCCCTGAACACAGCTCACTCTCCAGGCCCACTTTCCAGCTCACTCTCCAGGCCCACCTTCCAGCTCACACTGTCAAACACGTAGGTCCCCTGAACACAGCTCACTCTCCAGCCCACTTTCCAGCTCACACTCTCAAACACGTAGGTCCCCTGAACACAGCTCACTCTCCAGGCCCACTTTCCAGCTCACTCTCCAGGCCCACCTTCCAGCTCACACTCTCAAACACGTAGGTCCCCTGAACACAGCTCACTTTCCAGCCCACTTTCCAGCTTTCTCAAACACAGAACACAGCTCACTCTCCAGCCCACCTTCCAGCTCACACCTCTCAAACACATAGATCCCCTGAACACAGCTCACTCTCCAGCCCACCTTCCAGCTCACACTCTCAAACACGTAGGTCCCCTGAACACAGCTCACTTTCCAGCCTACCTTCCAGCTCACACTCTCAAACACGTAGGTCCCCTGAACACAGCTCACTCTCCAGCCCACCTTCCAGCTCACACCTCTCAAACACATAGGTCCCCTGAACGCAGCTTACTCTCCAGCCCACCTTCCAGCTCACACTCTCAAACAGGTAGATCCCCTGAACACAGCTCACTCTCCAGCCCACCTTCCAGCTCACACTCTCAAACACGTAGGTCCCCTGAACACAGCTCACTCTCCAGCCCACCTTCCAGCTCACACCTCTCAAACACATAGATCCCCTGAACACAGCTCACTCTCCAGCCCACCTTCCAGCTCACACTCTCAAACACGTAGGTCCCCTGAACACAGCTCACTCTCCAGCCCACCTTCCAGCTCACACTCTCAAACATGTACAGTATGTTTTTCCCATAATTTACTCTTCCTGTGTATGATAGTTTTTGCCTGCCTCACTTTTGCCTGTTCCCTGCCTGTATTTTAGCCTGTTCCCTGCCTGTACTTTAGCCTGTTCCCTGCCTGTACTTTACCTGTTCCCTGCCTGTACTTTAGCCTGTTCCCTGCCTGTACTTTAGCCTGTTCCCTGCCTGTACTTTAGCCTGTTCCCTGCCTGTACTTTAGCCTGTTCCCTGCCTGTACTTTAGCCTGTTTCCTGCCTGTACTTTAGCCTGTTTCCTGCCTGTACTTTAGCCTGTTGCCTGCCTGTACTTTAGCCTGTTTCCTGCCTGTACTTTAGCCTGTTCCCTGCCTGTACTTTAGCCTGTTCCCTGCCTGTACTTTAGCCTGTTTCCTGCCTGTACTTTAGCCTGTTGCCTGCCTGTACTTTAGCCTGTTTCCTGCCTGTACTTTAGCCTGTTTCCTGCCTGTACTTTAGCCTGTTTTTAGCCTGTTTCCTGCCTGTACTTTAGCCTATTCCCTGCCTGTACTTTAGCCTGTTCCCTGCCTGTACTTTAGCCTGTTCCCTGCCTGTACTTTAGCCTGTTCCCTGCCTGTACTGTAGCCTATTCCCTGCCTGTACTTTAGCCTATTCCCTGCCTGTACTTTAGCCTGTTTCCTGCCTGTACTTTAGCCTGTTTCCTGCCTGTACTTTAGCCTGTTTCCTGCCTGTACTTTAGCCTGTTTCCTGCCTGTACTTTAGCCTGTTCCCTGCCTGTACTGTAGCCTATTCCCTGCCTGTACTTTAGCCTATTCCCTGCCTGTACTTTAGCCTGTTTCCTGCCTGTACTTTAGCCTGTTTCCTGCCTGTACTTTAGCCTGTTTCCTGCCTGTACTTTAGCCTGTTTCCTGCCTGTACTTTAGCCTGTTTCCTGCCTGTACTTTAGCCTGTTGCCTGCCTGTACTTTAGCCTGTTCCCTGCCTGTACTTTAGCCTGTTTCCTGCCTGTACTTTAGCCTGTTGCCTGCCTGTACTTTAGCCTGTTTCCTGCCTGTACTTTAGCCTGTTTCCTGCCTGTACTTTAGCCTGTTTCCTGCCTGTACTTTAGCCTGTTTCCTGCCTGTACTTTAGCCTATTTGCCTGCCTGTGCCTTTAGCCTGTTCCTGCCTGTACTTTAGCCTGTTCCCTGCCTGTTGTAGCCTATTCCCTGCCTGTACTTTAGCCTATTCCCTGCCTGTACTTTAGCCTGTTTCCTGCCTGTACTTTAGCCTGTTTCCTGCCTGTACTTTAGCCTGTTTCCTGCCTGTACTTTAGCCTGTTTCCTGCCTGTTAGCCTGTTTCCTGCCTGTACTTTAGCCTATTCCCTGCCTGTACTTTAGCCTGTTTCCTGCCTGTACTTTAGCCTGTTTCCTGCCTGTACTTTAGCCTGTTTCCTGCCTGTACTTTAGCCTGTTTCCTGCCTGTACTTTAGCCTGTTTCCTGCCTGTACTTTAGCCTGTTTCCTGCCTGTACTTTAGCCTGTTTCCTGCCTGTACTTTAGCCTGTTTCCTGCCTGTACTTTAGCCTGTTTCCTGCCTGTACTTTAGCCTGTTTCCTGCCTGTACTTTAGCCTGTTTCCTGCCTGTACTTTAGCCTGTTTCCTGCCTGTACTTTAGCCTGTTTCCTGCCTGTACTTTAGCCTGTTTCCTGCCTGTACTTTAGCCTGTTTCCTGCCTGTACTTTAGCCTGTTGCCTGCCTGTACTTTAGCCTGTTTCCTGCCTGTACTTTAGCCTGTTTCCTGCCTGTACTTTAGCCTGTTTCCTGCCTGTACTTTAGCCTGTTTCCTGCCTGTACTTTAGCCTATTCCCTGCCTGTACTTTAGCCTGTTCCCTGCCTGTACTTTAGCCTGTTCCCTGCCTGTACTTTAGCCTGTTCCCTGCCTGTACTTTAGCCTATTCCCTGCCTGTACTTTAGCCTATTCCTGCCTGTACTTTAGCCTGCCTTAGCCTGCCTGTACTTTAGCCTGTTTCCTGCCTGTACTTTAGCCTGTTTCCTGCCTGTACTTTAGCCTGTTCCCTGCCTGTACTGTAGCCTATTCCCTGCCTGTACTTTAGCCTATTCCCTGCCTGTACTTTAGCCTGTTTCCTGCCTGTACTTTAGCCTGTTTCCTGCCTGTACTTTAGCCTGTTTCCTGCCTGTACTTTAGCCTGTTTCCTGCCTGTACTTTAGCCTGTTTCCTGCCTGTACTTTAGCCTGTTTCCTGCCTGTACTTTAGCCTGTTTCCTGCCTGTACTTTAGCCTGTTTCCTGCCTGTACTTTAGCCTGTTTCCTGCCTGTACTTTAGCCTGTTTCCTGCCTGTACTTTTTACTTTAGCCTGTTTCCTGCCTGTACTTTAGCCTGTTTCCTGCCTGTACTTTAGCCTGTTTCCTGCCTGTACTTTAGCCTGTTTCCTGCCTGTACTTTAGCCTGTTTCCTGCCTGTACTTTAGCCTGTTTCCTGCCTGTACTTTAGCCTGTTTCCTGCCTGTACTTTAGCCTGTTTCCTGCCTGTACTTTAGCCTATCGGATTTCCTGTTATCAACCGTTTGCCTGATCTCCCGGATGACGTTACTAGTCTTTTCCCTGCCTGTACTGTTGCCTTTTTGGACCCTCTGTGTATGACCTTCTGCCTGCCCCTGCCCCTGGACCCAGCTCCTCCTGTGTATGACCTTCTGCCTGCCCCTGGACCCAGCTCCTCCTGTGTATGACCTTCTGCCTGCCCCTGGACCCAGCTCCTCCTGTGTATGACCTTCTGCCTGCCCCTGGACCTGGACCCAGCTCCTCCTGTGTATGACCTTCTGCCTGCCCCTGCACCTGGACCCAGCTCCTCCTGTGTATGACCTTCTGCCTGCCCCTGCACCTGGACCCAGCTCCCCCTGTGTATGACCTTCTGCCTGCCCCTGGACCCAGCTCCTCCTGTGTATGACCTTCTGCCTGCCCCTGCACCTGGACCCAGCTCCCCCTGTGTATGACCTTCTGCCTGCCCCTGGACCCAGCTCCTCCTGTGTATGACCTTCTGCCTGCCCCTGCACCTGGACCCAGCTCCTCCTGTGTATGACCTTCTGCCTTCCCCTTGCACCTGGACCCAGCTCCTCCTGTGTATGACCTTCTGCCTGCCCCTGCACCTGGACCCAGCTCCTCCTGTGTATGACCTTCTGCCTGCCCCTGCACCTGGACCCAGCTCCTCCTGTGTATGACCTTCTTCCTGCCCCTGGACCTGGACCCAGCTCCTCCTGTGTATGACCTTCTTCCTGCCACTGCACCCAGCTCCTCCTGTGGTCCTTTACAATAAAGAACTGCTGCGCCCTGTGCTTCAAAACAACTCTCATTCTCCCATTGTGTTCATTACAATGATTATGAGGCTGTTGTGGTAAACTAATATATTTTTTCTCAAATTCATTTCTTATCAGATACTTCAGTTGTAACTGGTTCTGTTACGCTCAATTTTTATAGTTGATTGACAACTTTTCCACTGTTCCAAATTCAGACTATCCTTTTTTGTTCACAATTGCAATCAAACGTCTCTGGTGCTGCAACACCTGAGGGAAGAAGTGAGGGCCCTCAGAGTGTGGTGTCAGGAAAACAACCTCTCTCTCAACGTCAACAAAACAAAGGAGAGGATTGTGTACTTCAGGAAACAGCAGAGGGAGCACCCACCCCCCACTATCCACATCGACTGGACAGCATTGGAGAAGGTGGAAAGTTTTAAGTTCCTCGGTGTACACATCACTGACAAGCTGAAATGGTCTACCCACAAAGACAGTGTGGTGAAGAAGGCGCAACAGCGCCTCTTCAAACTCGGGAGGCTGAAGAAATTTGGCTTGTCACCTAAAAACCTCACAAACGCTATCATCCAGAAGGCGTGGTCAGTACAGGTGCATCAAAGCTGTGACCGAGAGACTGAGAAACAACTTCTATATCAAGGCCATCAGACTGTTAAACAGCCATCACTAGCAGAGAGAGGCTGCTGCCTACGTACAGACTTGAAATCATTGGCCACTTTAATAAATGGAACACTAGTTACTTTAATAATGTTTACATATCTTGCATTACTCATCTCATACTGTATGTATATACTCTATTCTATTGCATCTTAGCCTATGCTGCTCTGTCATTTCTCCATTTCTCTCTGTCATCCATATATTTATATTTATGTATTCTTATTCCATCCCTTTACTTAGATGTATGTGTATTAGGTATTTGTTGTGGAATTGTTAGATATTACTTGTTAGATATTGCTGCACTGTCGGAACTAGAAGCACAAGCATTTCGCTACACTCACAATAACATCTACTAACCATCTGTATGTGACCAATAAAATTTGATTTGATATGAGCAGGCTCTCATTCATTGTCATGCTCTGTTGTGGTTGTCACGGCCCCTCCTCTGCATTGCAGGGGCGGTTCCTCCCGCAAGCAGAGGAGGGTCGTTAATTATTGGAGTCACCTGGGCTCAGGGTATTTAATTTGGCTTCTCTTCTTTAAAATGGCTTCTCTAACCACTCTTGTCTCTCTCTCTCTCTGCTCCTCCAGGTATGATACTGTATTGTTTGTTCCTTTGTAGTTTTACGTAGTTTTCACTCAGTCATATTCACACACACACACAGATTCACGCATCCCTGCACTTTACATACACCCTACATTATGATACTTTCACACCTCATTCCCTTTTCTTTGTTTAAAGTTAATAGTTTGGTTTATAATAAAGAACCTTTTTGATTGGCCTATACCTGTTCGTGTCCCCTCATTTATGCCACAGGCTATGAGCCGGCCTGTGACGGGTATTAAAAAAGATTATTCTTGTCTCCAGTCATGTAAAATTATGAAGAATTGCATGAAATGGTTTTATAAAAGGCTATTTTTTTCTTGAACCGCAAGTAAAGATGATAGATTCATGCAGTGCTTTTATTATAATTATAATAATAATATATATATAATTAATATATATATATAATATATAATAATATAATATATAATATATAATATAATATAATATATAATATAATATAAATATAATATATATAATATATAATTATAATTATATTATATTCTTTTTGCACCTATCCTTCTTGCGGTGGTCTGTGAATCCACAAACTTCTGGCTACTTTGCCATGTAATACTTACAAAACATGTAGCTGTTTCTAAAACTGCATATCTAAGGCTCTGGTCTGCCCGAGAAGTGAGGGTAAACGGTAGCCATGTTCTCTGCTATCCACTTATTGTTATTTGGGGTATAGCGGAGCGTCACTGGTTTTCTTTTCAAGCGTTCAGGGAGGGTCGGGTACAAATATATCATATCATTGCAGAGAGGTCTGATTTTCTCCAGGTATCCCTCATTATAAATAACGTACAGTCCCTTAATATTCTTGATCACCAAACAATTTATGGAGCTGCATATTCATTTATGCCAATCCTCTCTCCCCTACAATTTGACATTTGCGCTGCACCCGATCCTATTGCTGTATAGCAAATCAGCAATCTGCTCGCTAGCGCACCAGACCTATGTTAATTGACAGTTTTCTTGTCCAATCAGAGGGCCGAGTGTGCATTTCACTAGCCAATCTGTTGCATAGTTTTGTTGCAAGGGCAATGCTGGGGCTACTGTCTCTGACTGTGTGGAGAATAATCCACAGAGACTCTGTGCCACAAAATGAGTGACAAAACTGTATGTAGTGTCTTAGCTCTTATTACTTATTTATATAAGAAGAAAGACTCTGAATACAAGAAATTGAACTGCAGCTTCACATTTACTAAAACGAGTTAGTACCAGAATAACATAGAACTGCATGTGACCAAGGGTGCTCCATCCTTAAAGGGGACATCAGTAATTAACAGAACATTACACTGTAGGAACCCTGGTCAGATCATTTAACGTCATCAGTCTGAAGTCAAAGTCGAGTCCCAAGTCTTGAGGATCCAAGGCTAAGTCAAGTCTCAAGTAATTTTATATCAAGTCGAATCTCAAGTCATCAAATTTGACTTGAGTCAGAATTGAATCCATGTCATGTGACTCTAGTCCACAACTCTGGCATATTACAACACATGCGCCATGTTGACCCTCAACACAGGGGCCCCTTAGTAGTGTGTTCTTAGTCCCCTTCTGTACTCCCTGTTCACCCATGACTGTTTGGCCGCGCACTACTCCAACACCATCACAACGTGGTAGGCCTGATCACCAACCACGATGAGTCAGCCTATAGGGCGGAGGTCAGAGACCTGGCATTGTGGTGCCAGGATAACAACCTCTCAACGTCAGCAAGGAAAAGGAGCTGATCGTGGACTGTAGGAAACGGAGGGCAGAGCACAAAACCCATTCACATTGATGGGGCTGTACTGGAGCAGGTCAAGATCTTCAAGTTCCTTGGTGTCCACATCACTAAGGACCTATCATGGTCCTTGGTGTCCACATCACTAAGGACCTATCATGGTCCTTGGTGTCCACATCACTAAGGACCTATCATGGTCCTTGGTGTCCACATCACTAAGGACCTATCATGGTCCTTGGTGTCCACATCACTAAGGACCTATCATGGTCCAAACACACCAACACAGTCGTAAAGAGAGGCTTAAAATATTTGGGTCCTCACATCCTCACAAGTTCTACAGCTGCACCATTTGGTCTCCCGAGTGGCGCAGCGGTCTAAGGCACTGCATCTCAGTGCAAGAGATGTCATTACAGTCCCTGGTTTGAATCCAGGCTGAATCACATCCGGCTGTGAGTCCCATAGGGCGGCACACAATTGGCCCAGCGTCATCCAGGTTTGGTTGCAGGAGGCTGTCATTGTAAATAAAAATGTGTTCTTTAACTGACTTGCCTAGTTAAATAAAGGTGAAAATAAATAAAAATAATTAGAGCATTACCGCCTGGCATGGTAACTGCTCGTCATCTGACCTCAAGGCGCAACAGGGGGTAGTGCTTTTATTTTATTTATTTTATTAAACAGCAATATAGCCCATCTCAGAAGAACACTTATGGAAATATGCATCAAAGTAACATCAAAACAAAGCTGACACATTGTCACGTTCTGTCCATCGTTTCGTATGTGTTTTCCTTGTTTTAGTGTTGGTCAGGACGTGAGCTGGGTGGGCATTCTATGTTGTGTGTCTGGTTTGTCTATTTCTATGTTTGGCCTGATATGGTTCTCAATCAGAGGCAGGTGTTAGTCATTGTCTCTGATTGGGAACCATATTTAGGTAGCCTGTTTTCTGTTGGGTTTTGTGGGTGATTGTTCCTGTCTCTGTGTTTGCACCAGATAGGACTGTTTAGGTTTTCACTTTTCTTGTTTTGTATAGTCTGTTCATGTAAGTCTTTATTAAAAACATTAATAACCACCACGCTGCATTTTGGTCCGCCTCTCTTTCACCAGAAGAAAACCCTTACAGAATCACCCACCAACCAAGGACCAAGCGGCGTGGTAAACAGAGGCAGCAGGAGAAGCGACAGGTGCAGCAGGAGCAACAGCAGCAGCAGCAAAGGCAGCAGCAGGAGAAGCAACAGAGGCAGCAGCAGCAGGGGAGAGGCTGCACTATTTGGATAAATGGACTTGGGAGGAGATCCTTGACGGAAAAGGACCCTGGGCAGAGCCAGTGGAATATTGCCGCCCCAAAGCCGAGCTGGAGGCAGCGAAAGCAGAGAGGCGGCATTATGAGGAGCTAGCACGGCAGAGCGGCTGGAAGCCCGAGAGGCACCCCCAAAAATGTCTTGGGGGGGAGGCACAGGGAGAGTGTGGCAGAGTCAGGAGTCAGACCTGAGCCAACTCCCCCTGTTTACCGTAAGGAGCCATGGATGGAATTGGAGCTGTCGGCGAAGCAGAGTGCTGAGTCTGAGAGTGTGGAAGATGTATTGGACAGAGTAGAAAGAAAGCTGTTGGTTTGGCATAGTATGCACGGCATACCAGTGCCAGCACCACGCATCAGGCCTACAGCGCGTCCCGCCTGTCCAGCGCTGCCGGAGCCTTCCTCCTCTCCAGCGCAGCCAGAGTCTCCCGCCTGTCCGGCGCTGTCAGAGCTACCGCCCCTCATGCCAGAGGCGCCAGAGCCCCTCATTCCAGAGGCACCAGTGCTCCTCAGTCCAGCGCTGCCAGAGCCTTTTTCTCCAGTCTGCCCAGCGCCGTCTGAGCTACCCGTCTGCCCAGCGCCGCCAGTCTGCCCAGTGCCGCCAGTCTGCCCAGCGCCGTCTGAGCTACCCGTCTGCCCTGCGCCGTCTGAGCTACCAGTCTGTCCAGCGCCGCCAGTGCCGCGAGTCTGCCCAGCGCCGTCTGAGCTACCCGTCTGCCCAGCGCCGCCAGTGCCACCAGTCTGCCCAGCGCCGCCAGTCTGCCCAGCGCCGCCAGTGCCGCCAGTCTGCCCAGCACCGCCAGTCTGCCCAGCGCCGCCAGTGCCGCCAGTCTGCCCAGCGCCGCCAGTCTGCCCAGCGCCGCCAGTGCCGCCAGTCTGCCCAGCGCCGCCAGTCGGCCAGGATCCGCCAGTCGGCCAGCATCCGCCAGATCTGCCAGTCGGCCAGGATCTGCCAGTCGGCCAGGATCCGCCAGTCTGCCAGGATCAGTTAGATCCGCCATTCAGCCAGGATCCGCCAGTCAGCCAGGATCTGCCAGTCGGCCAGGATCCGCCAGTCTGCCAGGATCAGTTAGATCCGCCATTCAGCCAGGATCCGCCAGTCAGCCAGGATCCGCCAGTCTGCCAGGATCCGCCAGTCAGCCAGGATCTGCCAGAACTACCAGTCAGCCAGGATCTGCCAGAACTACCAGTCAGCCAGGATCCGCCAGTCTGCCAGGATCCGCCAGTCTGCCAGGATCCGCCAGTCTGCCAGGATCCGCCGAGATCTGCCAATCGGCCAGGATCTGCCAGTCGGCCAGGATCTGCCAGTCGGCCAGGATCTGCCAGTCGGCCAGGATCCGCCAGAACTGCCAGTCGGCCAGGATCCGCCAGTCGGCCAGGATCCGCCAGTCGGCCAGGATCCGCCAGTCGGCCAGGATCAGTTAGATCCGCCAGTCGGCCAGGATCAGTTAGATCCGCCAGTCGGCCAGGATCAGTTAGATCCGCCATTCAGCCAGGATCCGCCAGTCTGCCAGGATCCACCAGTCAGCCAGGATCTGCCGGAACCACCAGCCAGCCAGGATCTGGTAGATCCATCAACCTGCCTGAGCTTCCTCTCACTCCTGAGCTTCCCCTCGGTCCCGAGCTTCCCCTCGGTCCCGAGCTTCCCCTCTGTCTCGAGCTTCCCCTCGGTCTCGAGCTACCTCAGTCCAGTGGGGCCCGTTGTTAGGTTTCCTAGGCCAAGGTTAGCGGCGAGGGTCGCCACTCAAGGGACACTAAGGAGGTGGACTAAGACAATTATGGAGTGGGGTCCACGTCCAGCGCCAGAGCCGCCACCGCGGACAGATGCCCACCCAGACCCTCCCCTATAGGTTTAGGTTGTGCGTTCGGAGTCCGCACCTTGGGGGGGGGTTCTGTCACGTTCTGTCCATCGTTCGTATGTGTTTTCCTTGTTTTAGTGTTGGTCAGGACGTGAGCTGGGTGGGCATTCTATGTTGTGTGTCTGGTTTGTCTATTTCTATGTTTGGCCTGATATGGTTCTCAATCAGAGGCAGGTGTTAGTCATTGTCTCTGATTGGGAACCATATTTAGGTAGCCTGTTTTGTGTTGGGTTTTGTGGGTGATTGTTCCTGTCTCTGTGTGCACCAGATAGGACTGTTTAGGTTTTCACTTTTCTTGTTTTGTATAGTCGTCTATTAAAAACATGAATAACCACCACGCTGCATTTTGGTCCGCCTCTCTTTCACCAGAAGAAAACCCTTACACACATTTAATATTGTATTATTATAGTCTTCATCGTCATAGTGACCACGGATAGACAATTTACAGCTATGTTATTATGAAACATCTGCAGCGCTTTTCCACACTCTGGTTGTATTTTTACACTGTCTGCTCAGAGATACAATCTAGCAACCTTTCGGTAACCAGCCCAACGCTCTAACAACTAGAATACCTAACAAACCGATACCAGCCGAACGGATACCTGCAGTCTAGCAGACATAAAGCCTGTTCTAATCTAGCAGACATAAAGCCTGTTCTAATCTAGCAGACATGAAGCCTGTTCTAATCTAGCAGACATGAAGCCTGTTCTAATCTAGCAGACATAAAGCCTGTTCTAATCTAGCAGACATAAAGCCTGTTCTAATCTAGCAGACATAAAGCCTGTTCTAATCTAGTAGACATGAAGCCTGTTCTAGTCTAGCAGACATAAAGCCTGTTCTAATCTAGTAGACATGAAGCCTGTTCTAGTATAGCAGACATAAAGCCTGTTCTAATCTAGTAGACATAAAGCCTGTTCTAATCTAGCAGACATAAAGCCTGTTCTAATCTAGTAGACATAAAGCCTGTTTTAATCTAGTAGACATGAAGCCTGTTCTAGTCTAGTAGACATGAAGCCTGTTCTAGTCTAGCAGACATTAAGCCTGTTCTAATCTAGTAGACATAAAGCCTGTTCTAATCTAGTAGACATGAAGCCTGTTCTAGTCTAGCAGACACTACCATTAAAAACCCTTATTTGAAGCTGCAGCCTTATAAAAGTTTGATGTAATACAAGCTGCTTATTTGAAAGTCAATCATAGACCATCTTCGAGTCTAAAAACAACCACATACAGTTGAGTTCGTTTACGATGCGTTTATTGAGAATACACACAACATGACTAGATGTAACAGAGACTGTTACCACTGCAGTGGGGAATGTGTTGCTGTCATGTTAAGTGTAGGACTCCAACAGTTAGTGTTGGAATGTAGGGTGGCAAAGCATGTTTAGCCTTTTAATATTCCTCTCCCTCCTCATCCTCTTCTCCCACGCTGTCAGTGCCCACCTCTTCATAGTCCTTCTCCAGGGCTGCCATGTCTTCTCTGGCCTCAGAGAACTCTCCCTCCTCCATGCCCTCACCAACGTACCAGTGCACAAAGGCTCTCTTGGCATACATCAGGTCAAACTTGTGGTCCAGACGGGCCCAGGCCTCAGCGATGGCTGTGGTGTTACTCAGCATGCACACGGCCCTCTGGACCTTGGCCAGGTCTCCTCCAGGAACCACCGTAGGGGGCTGGTAGTTGATACCCACCTTGAAGCCAGTGGGACACCAGTCCACAAACTGGATACTCCTCTTGGTTTTGATGGCAGCGATGGCAGAGTTGACATCTTTGGGAACAACGTCACCACGGTACAGGAGACAGCAGGCCATGTATTTGCCATGACGAGGGTCACACTTCACCATCTGATTGGCCGGCTCGAAGCAGGCGTTGGTGATGTCAGCGACTGACAGCTGCTCGTGATAGGCCTTCTCAGCGGAGATGACCGGGGCATATGTGGCCAGAGGGAAGTGGATACGGGGGTAGGGCACCAAGTTGGTCTGGAACTCTGTCAGATCAACATTCAGGGCTCCATCGAAACGCAGGGAGGCAGTGATGGAGGAGACGATCTGACCAATGAGCCTGTTGAGGTTGGTGTATGAGGGACGCTCAATGTCAAGGTTCCTACGGCAGATGTCATAGATGGCCTCATTGTCCACCATGAAGGCACAGTCAGAGTGCTCCAGGGTGGTGTGAGTGGTCAGGATGGAGTTGTAGGGCTCCACCACAGCCGTGGACACCTGGGGAGCTGGGTATACGGCAAACTCAAGCTTAGACTTCTTTCCGTAGTCGACAGACAGACGTTCCATCAGCAGGGAGGTGAAACCAGAACCGGTGCCTCCTCCGAAGCTGTGGAAGATGAGGAACCCCTGGAGACCTGTACACTGGTCAGCCTGAATGGAGAAATGGTACAATAACATTGTTAGATGTTATCTTATGTTATAGCAGTAAGAAGAGAATGGAGAACCTGTTTTCATGTTCTACCTAGAACCATAAAGGGTTCTTCGGCTTGTCCCTGTAAGATAACCCTTTATGGTTCCAGGTAGAACATTGACCATTTTAAAATGCTTTCTTCCATAGAGAAGGTTTCTGAAGAACCTTCTAGAATGAAAAAGGTTCTGTGTAGAACCCTAGTTAGAGGCCTGTTTCAGAATGACGACTCACCAGTTTGCGTGTCCTGTCCAGCACAATGTCAATGATCTCCTTGCCGATGGTGTAGTGACCGCGGGCGTAGTTGTTGGCAGCATCTTCTTTACCAGTGATCAGCTGCTCAGGGTGGAACAACTGACGATAAATACCTGTCCTCACCTCATCTGAAAGACAAAGGTAGATTTAGAATATCCTAATATTTTGAATATGAGGAATATCTTGGGACAGAATATCAAATCATTCAAAGCTTGTAAACCATAATCCAATAGGAAATCTCCAGGATTTCAGGCGTCTCATCTTACCGATGACAGTGGGCTCCAGATCAACGAAGATGGCACGGGGGACATGCTTTCCAGCTCCGGTCTCACTGAAGAAGGTGTTGAAGGAGTCATCGCCGCCTCCACAGGTCTTGTCACTGGGCATCTGTCCGTCCGGCTGGATCCCATGTTCCAGGCAGTACAGCTCCCAACAGGCGTTACCCATCTGGACTCCGGCTTGGCCCACATGCATGGAGATACACTCACGCTGAAAAAGAGAGGGCTCAAGGTTTAATGTCACACGCACACGTTCAGTGAAATGTCTTTCTCGCTAGCTCTAACTCCAACAATGCAGTCATCAGTAACAAATGACAAGGTAGAACAAAAACACGTGATACATTAAAATAAGAGATCAACTTCAGGGAAATGTCAATTAAATAATGTCTTTACACATTAAATGACACACTGAAGTTGATATACAGTGTGGAGGGATGAACATGAAGGTTAAAAGCAATTTTAGACAGTTTAATTTGCATTGTAATGTATTGTAGTGTATTGTAGTGTATTGTAGTGTATTGTAGTGTATTGTAGTGTATTGTAATGTGTTGTAGTGTATTGTAGTGTATTGTAGTGTATTGTAATGTGTTGTAGTGTATTGTAGTGTATTGTAGTGTATTGTAGTGTATTGTAATGTATTGTAGTGTATTGTAGTGTATTGTAATGTATTGTAGTGTATTGTAGTGTAATGTAATGTATTGTAGTGTATTGTAGTGTATTGTAGTGTATTGTAATGTATTGTAGTGTATTGTAGTGTATTGTAGTGTATTGTAGTGTATTGTAGTGTATTTGTAGTGTATTGTAGTGTATTGTAATGTATTGTAGTGTATTGTAGTGTATTGTAATGTATTGTAATGTATTGTAGTGTATTGTAATGTATTGTATTGTAGTGTATTGTAATGTATTGTAATGTAATGTATTGTATTGTAGTGTATTGTAGTGTAATTGTAATGTATTGTAGTGTATTGTAGTGTATTGTAGTGTATTGTAGTGTATTGTAATGTATTGTAGTGTAATGTATTGTAGTGTAATGTATTGTAATGTATTGTAGTGTATTGTAGTGTATTGTAATGTATGTATTGTAGTGTATTGTAATGTATTGTAGTGTATTGTAATGTATTGTAGTGTATTGTAGTGTTGTGTATTGTAATGTATTGTATGTGTATTGTAATGTATTGTAATGTGTATTGTATTGTAATGTATTGTAATGTATTGTAGTGTATGTATTGTAATGTATTAATGTATTGTAATGTATTGTAATGTATATTGTAATGTATTGTATGTATTGTAATGTATTGTATTGTATTGTATTGTAATGTATTGTAATGTATTTGTAATGTATTGTAATGTATTGTATTGTATTGTAGTGTATAATGTATTGTAGTGTATTGTAATGTATTGTAATGTATTGTAGTGTATTGTGTAATGTATTGTAGTGTATTGTAATGTATTGTAATGTATTGTAGTGTATTGTTGTGTATTGTATTGTTGTGTAGTGTATTGTAATGTATTGTAGTGTATTGTATTGTAGTGTATAATGTGTATGTATTGTAATGTAATGTATTGTAGTGTATTGTAATGTATTGTAATAAATGTATTGTAATGTATTGTAATGTGTAATGTATTGTAATGTATTGTAGTGTAGTGTATTGTAATGTAATGTATTGTAGTGTATTGTTGTATTGTAATGTATTGTTGTAATGTATTGTAATGTATTGTGTATTGTAATATTGTAATGTATTGTAATGTATTGTAGTGTATTGTAATTGTAATGTATGTATTGTAATGTATTGTAATGTATTGTAGTGTATTGTAATGTAATGTATTGTAGTGTATTGTAATGTATTGTAATGTAAGTGTAGTGTATTGTAATGTATTGTAATGTATTGTAATGTATTGTAATGTATAATGTATTGTAGTGTATTGTAGTGTATTGTAATGTATTTGTATTGTATTGTAATGTATTGTAGTGTAGTGTATTGTAATGTATTGTAATGTATTGTAATGTATTGTAGTGTATAATGTATTGTAGTGTATTGTAGTGTATTGTAATGTAATGTATTTGTAGTGTGTAGTGTATTGTAATGTATTGTAGTGTATTGTAGTGTATTGTAGTGTATTGTAATGTATTGTAATGTATTGTAATGTATTGTAATGTATTGTAGTGTATGTAATGTATTGTATTGTAATGTATTGTAATGTATTGTAATGTATTGTAGTGTATTGTAGTGTATTGTAATGTATTGTAGTGTATTGTATTGTAATGTATTGTAATGTATTGTAGTGTATTGTAATGTATTGTAGTGTATTGTATGTATTGTAGTGTATTGTAATGTATTGTAGTGTATTGTAGTGTATTGTAATGTATTGTAGTGTATTGTAATATAATGTATTGTATTGTAGTGTATTGTAATGTAGTGTATTGTAATGTATTGTCGTGTATTGTCATGTATTGTAGTGTATTGTAATGTATTGTAGTGTATTGTAATGTATTGTAATGTATTGTAGTGTATTGTAATGTATTGTAGTGTATTGTAATGTATTGTAGTGTATTGTAATGTTTTGTAGTGTATTGTAGTGTAATGCAGAATCAATCATCAATCCATTACTATAAGATCACTGTGATTAAGTGAAAGTAAAATCTGATTTTTTAAAATACATGAGGGAAATTGTCAACCCGTTTTAGCAAAATGAAATTTAAGCAAAGTCATTGGCTACGCTAGGCTATCCTGGATGTATTCGGCTGAATAGTGTGACCACTATCCTGGATGTATTCGGCTGAATAGTGTGACCACTATCTTGAGTGTATGATACTAATACTGCACGTCATCTTGCAAATTCTTTATCTGCCATTTGACGACAGATCGTTATTTATGACCCTGTATCTTTAAGAGTGGAGGACCAGAGAGGAAAAGGTCTTGTTCCTGTGGGCCACCCCTCCTCCTCTCCCCTTCCCCTCCTCCTCCTCTCCCCTTCTACCCACCTCCTCCTCTCCCCTTCTACCCACCTCCTCCTCTCCCCTTCTCCCCCTCCTCCTCTCCCCTTCCCCACCTCCTCCTCTCCCCTTCTACCCACCTCCTCCTCTCCCCACCTCCTCCTCTCCCCTTCTACCCACCTCCTCCTCTCCCCTTCCCCACCTCCTCCCTCCCCTTCCCCACCTCCTCCTCTCCCCTCCCCCCTTCTACCCACCTCCTCCTCTCCCCTTCCCCACCTCCTCCTCTCCCCTTCTACCCCCTCCTCCTCTCCCCTTCCCCACCTCCTCCCTCTCCCCTTCCCCACCTCCTCCTCTCCCCTTCCCCCTCCTCCTCTCCCTTTCTCCCCCTCCTCCTCTCACCTTCTCCCCCTCCTCCTCTCTCCTCACCCCTCCTCTCCCCCTCCTCCTCTCCCCTTCTCCCCCCTCCTCCTCTCCCCTTCTCCCCCTCTCCCTCTCTCCTCACCCCTTCATCCCCTCCTCTCCCCTCCTCTCCCCCCTCCTCCTCCCTTCTCCCCCTCCTCCTCTCTCCTCACCCGTTCTCCCCCTTCTGCTCTCTCCTCACCCCTCCTCCTCTCTCCACCCCTGGACCCTCTATCCCGCCCTCCTCCTCTCTCCTCATCCCTCCTCCTCTCTCCACCCCTGGACCCTCTATCCCGCCCTCCTCCTCTCTCCTCATCCCTCCTCCTCTCTCCACCCCTGGACCCTCTATCCCGCCCTCCTCCTCTCTCCTCATCCCTCCACTCCTGGACCCTCTATCCCTCCCTCCTCCTCTCTCCTCTTTTTTCCCTCCCTATTTTTCTCTTTCCTCCTCACCCCCAGTCCAACTGCACACTCATTGCAGTGTAACAGCGTGAGATATCTCTCACACATACCCTAAAATCTGTAGAGAAAATGGCTAACATCACAGATCGCTCCTCCCTGTTCTCCTTTGTGCTCAATCATTCCATCCTCCTCTCAGAAATTATTGTTGTTTTTTAATCACAGAACATCCAAATGATCAGTAATTCATGTTTTTTTTTTCCCCGGAAGCTAAGAGGTTTTCTATCTACACAGTGGATAGTTCATTACCAAGTAGAGCAATGACTAAATAGATAGACAGAACACTGAAATCTGACCCACATTTGATGCATGGCTATAGATGATTCTGTCACAAGAATATTTGTTTACCAAAATGATACAATATAAATATTTAAACCAGTATAAACAGTGTATATATATATAACATCTAAAAGGGAAAATGCAGAGAATCACATGGTATTTATGTAACAGAATAATCACCATCATTCACATTATTTTCCTCCAAATCCGTCCTTTACAACCATCAGCCTTATCCAAGCACATCATTGAATATGAACGCCATGTGAAAGAAAGAATGAGAGAACGAATTTAAGAAAAGGGGGATTTTATCATCTACGTCAGCAGTCAGCACTCACCATTTTGTCTGGTTTTTCTTTTTCTTCACAGGCTGACGTTTAGGATTCAGAAGAGAAGGCAGAACTGCAGCAGGAAGGAAGGGGTGGGAGTTTTATATGCCGGGGGGCAGACAGCCCCAGCAGGAAGCTACAGCAGAGTCTGGTTGGTGGAAGAGGACAGGGAAGTCCCTCCTTCTTATAACAGACAAAGGCTGATGAGAGCTGACTCTCTATAAAGAATTATAGGCATAGAGAGCAGTAACAATGGCATATTCTTGTAGACACTAACTCCTCCATGGCTTATTGGTCAAAGCCTATGGGTTTAGGGGTTTTGACGGGGGTTGTTTTTTTTTGGGGGGGGGGGATAAACACAGGCTTAGGAGATCTGATACATTGTGTTTCTATGAGATAATCTTCATCGGCTAATGTCACTTTTTTTGTGAATTTTGAAGTGTTTTTCTAATCAAAATAAGCACATAGAGGTCATGTTAACAGACTGATATTATCTCATAGAAACAAAACGTATCAGATCATCTAAGCCTGTGTTTTACCGCAAACCTTATATTCGGCGTTTAGCCCAAAACCCCATTCATTTCTCCATTCATTTCCCCATTCATTTCCCCATAGAGAAGGTACTACATCGGATGTGGTCATTTCCCCATTCATTTCCCCATAGAGAAGGTACTACATCGGGTGTGGTCATTTCCCCATAGAGAAGGTACTACATCGGGTGTGGTCATTTCCCCATTCATTTCCCCATAGAGAAGGTACTACATCGGGTGTGGTCATTTCCCCATTCATTTCTCCATTCATTTCCCCATAGAGAAGGTACTACATTGGATGTGGTCATTTCCCCATTCATTTCCCCATAGATAAGGTACTACATCTGGTTTGGTCATTTCCCCATAGAGAAGGTACTACATCGGGTGTGGTCATTTCCCCATTCATTTCCCCATAGAGAAGGTACTACATCGGGTGTGGTTCCCCATTCATTTCCCCATAGAGAAGGTACTACATCGGGTGTGGTCATTTCCCCATTCATTTCCCCATAGAGAAGGTACTACATCGGGTGTGGTCATTTCCCCATTCATTTCCCCATTCATTTCCCTATAGAGAAGGTACTACATCGGGTGTGGTTCCCCATTCATTTCCCCATAGAGAAGGTACTACATCGGGTGTGGTTCCCCATTCATTTCCCCATAGAGAAGGTACTACATCGGGTGTGGTCATTTCCCCATTCATTTCCCCATTCATTTCCCCATAGAGAAGGTACTACATCGGCTGTGGTCATTTCCCCATTCATTTCACCATTCATTTCCCCATAGAGAAGGTACTACATCGGGTGTGGTTCCCCATTCATTTCCCCATAGAGAAGGTACTACATCGGGTGTGGTCATTTCTCCATTCATTTCCCCATAGAGAAGGTACTACATTGGGTGTGGTCATTTCCCCATTCATTTCCCCATAGAGAAGGTACTACATCTGGTTTGGTCATTTCCCCATTAAATTCCCCATAGAGAAGGTACTACATCGGGTGTGGTCATTTCCCCATTCATTTCCCCATAGAGAAGGTACTACATCGGGTGTGGTCATTTCCCCATTAATTTCCCCATAGAGAAGGTACTACATCGGGTGTGGTCATTTCCCCATTCATTTCCCCATAGAGAAGGTACTACATCGGGTGTGGTTCCCCATTCATTTCCCCATAGAGAAGGTACTACATCGGGTGTGGTCATTTCCCCATTCATTTCCCCATTCATTTCCCCATAGAGAAGGTACTACATCGGGTGTGGTCATTTCCCCATTCATTTCCCCATAGAGAAGGTACTACATTGGGTGTGGTCATTTCCCCATTCATTTCTCCATTAATTTCCCCATAGAGAAGGTACTACATCGGCTGTAGTTCCCCATTCCTTTCCCCATAGAGAAGGTACTACATCGGGTGTGGTTCCCCATTCATTTCCCCATAGAGAAGGTACTACATCGGGTGTGGTCATTTCCCCATTCATTTCCCCATAGAGAAGGTACTACATCGGGTGTGGTCATTTCCCCATTCATTTCCCCATAGAGAAGGTACTACATCGGGTGTGGATCCCCATTCATTTCCCCATAGAGAAGGTACTACATCGGTTGTGGTCTGTGAGACATTTGACACATCCCACCTGTCAGATATTCCTCACTGTTTAATTGACTGATTCAACACAAGACGCCAAGATGGAGTATCAGTCAGACGTCTTTGTCCTGTCGTGTCCCTTGTATATATCGTTTTATATCTTTTCCTTCGCATATCTTTTAAAATATTTTGCTAAACCTCAACATCTAAATACTCTCCTGCAACCCGCCTCACCCAATGTGGCGTGAATCTGCTTTTTTTTCTAAAGTATTTATATTTACTTCGGATCTGGAACCCCTCAGCTGAAGCTAGCCAGCTAACTACCAGCTATCAGTCAGCAAGCCATTGCCAGCGGTCATCTTTTGCCAGTTCGAACAACGTGACTCTAACCAGAGGATAACGGACCTATTATTTTTATCCCCAGATTCCTACTGCAAACTGAACATTTTCATCTGGATCTTCACAACTAGCTAACCGCAACCCCGGATGACTACTCCCGGCTAGCGTTTCCATCCAAGAGCAAGCACCAATTAGCTTGAAGCTAGCCCGGGCCAGGGCTCCTGTGCTACCACCGAAGCATACTCCTGGGCTACAATATCCGGACCCCTTCTACAGCCGGTACGGGGCATGGAACCCCGCAGATCCCCTACGACTAGAATACTGACATAATCTGCGCGAGGACTCCAACAGGCCGCTCAGGCGCGACGTCCGCTGAAGGCCCATTCTGCTAACCAGCTAGGCCTGCTAGGTACCTAGAGCTATTTGGAACCCTACTAATTCCACGACTGATCTATCGACGTCACCGCAACAAAGAGGCAAAAACAGACTTAAGCCAACGCGAAGTCCCCCAAAGGCTAACTTTCTAGCCCCTGCTATCTGCTTGCTTGCTAACCCAGTCTGCAAACTGCTAGCTTGCCGGGCCCGGTCTGCTAACTGCTAGCTTGCCTGCCCGGTCTGCTAACTGCTAGCCCCTGCTAACTACTTGTTTGCTAACCCGGCCTGCTAACTGCTAGCTTGCCCCAGTCTACTAGCTCCTAGCTTGTTAGCATCGGCCTGCTAACTGTCTGAATCGCCGCGTCCCCAGCCAGCCCAACCACTCACTGGACCCATATGTTCACTTGGCTATGCATGCCTCTCTCTAATATCAATATGCCTCGTCCATTACTGTCCTGGTTAGTAATTACTGTCTTATTTCTCTGTAGAGCCTCTAGCCCTGCTCAATATGCCTTAACCAACCATGTTGTTCCACCTGCTACATATGCGATGACATCACCCGGTTTAAACATCTCTAGAGACTATATCTCTCTCATCATTTCTCAATGCCTAGGTTTACCTCCAATGTACTCACATCCTACCTTACCTTTGTCTGTACACTATGCCTTGAATCTATGCTATCGTGCCCAGGAACCTGCTCCTTTTACTCTGTTCCGAACGTGCTAGACGGCCAGTTCTTATAGCCTTTAGCCGTACCCTTATCCTACTTCTCCTCTGTTCCTCTGGTGATGTGGAGGTTAATCCAGGTCCTGCCGTGCCTAGCTCCACTCCCACCCCCCAGGTGATCTCATTTGTTGACTTCTGTAAACGTAAAAGCCTTGGTTTCATGCATGTTAACATTAGAAGCCTCCTCCCTAAGTGTGTTTCACTCACTGCTTTAGCACACTCTGCCAACCCAGATGTCTTAGCCGTGTCTGAATCCTGGCTTAGGAAAACCACCAAAAACCCTGAAATCTCCATTGCTAACTATAACATTTTCCGCCAAGATCGAACTGCCAAAGGGGGTGGTGTTGCAGTCTACTGCAAAGATAGCTGTAGAGTTCTGTATTACTATCTAAGTCTGTACCCAAACAATTTGAGCTTCTACTTCTAAAAATTTCCAGAAAAAACAAGTCTCTCACTGTTGCCGCTTGCTATAGACCTCCCTCTGCCCCCAGCTGTGCCCTCGATACCATATGTGAATTGATTGCCCCCCATCTATCTTCTGAGCTTGTGCTACTAGGTGACCTAAACTGGGACATGCTTAAACACCCCGGCCATCCTACAATCTAAGCTTGATACCCTCAATCTCACACAAATGATCAATGAACCTACCAGGTACAACCCCAAATCAGTAAACACGGGCACCCTCATAGATGTCATCCTAACTAACTCATCCTCCAAATACACCTCTGCTGTTTTCAATCAAGATCTCAGCGATCACTGCCTCATTGCCTGCATCCGTAATGGGTCTGCGACTAAACGACCAGCCCTCATCATTGTCAAACGCTCCCTGAAACATTTCTGCGAGCAGGCCTTTCCGGGGTATCCTGGAATGACATTGACCTCATCCCATCAGTAGATGATGTCTGGCTATTCTTTAAAAGTGCCTTCCTCACCATCTTAAATAAGTATGCCCCTCTCAAAAAATGTAGAACCAGGAACAGATATAGTCCTTGGTTCACTCCGGACCAGTCTGCCCTTGACCAGCACAAAAACATCCTGTGGCGTACTGCATTAGCATCGAATAGCCCCTGTGATATGCTACTTTTCAGGGAAGTTAGGAACAAATACAGTTTACACAGGCAGTTAGAAAAGCTAAGGCAAGCTTTTTCAAACAGAAATTTGCATCCTGTAGTACTAACTCAAAAACGTTCTGGGACACTGTAAAGTCCATGGAGAATAAGAGCACCTCCTCCCAGCTGCCCACTGCTCTGAGGCTAGGAAACACTGTCACCACCGATAAATCCACTATAATTGAGAATTTCAATAAGCATTTCTCTACGGCTGGCCATGCTTTCCACATGGCTACCCCTACCCCGGTCAACTGCCCGGCACCCTCCACAGCAACCCGCCAAAGCCCCCACCATTTCTCCTTTACCCAAATCCAGATAGCTGATGTTCTGAAAGAGCTGCAAAATCTGGACCCCTACAAATCAGCCAGGCTAGACAATCTGGACCCTCTCTTTCTAAAATTATCTGCCTACATTTTTGCAACCCCTATTTCTAGCCTGTTCAACCTCTCTTTCATATCGTCTGAGATTCCCAAAGATTGGAAAGCTGCCACGGTCATCGCCCTCTTCAAATGGGTTGACACTCCAGACCCAAACTGCTACAGACCTATATCTATCCTACCCTGTCTTTCTAAGGTCTTCGAAAGCCAAGTTAACAAACAGATTACTGACCATTTCGAATCCCACCATACCTTCTCCGCTATGCAATCTGGTTTCAGAGCTGGTCATGGGTGCACCTCAGCCACGCACAAGGTTCTAAACGACATCATAACCGCCATCGATAAGAGACATTACTGTGCAGCCGTATTCATCGACCAGGCCAAGGCTTTCGACTCTGTCAATCACAACATTCTTATTGGCAGACTCGACAGCCTTGGTTTCTCAAATGATTGCCTCGCCTGGTTTACCAACTACTTCTCTGATAGAGTTCAGTGTGTCAAATCGGAGGGCCTGTTGTCCGGACCTCTGACAGTCTCTATGGGTGTGCCACAGGGTTCAATTCTTGGGCCGACTCTCTTTTCTGTATACATCAATGATGTTGCTCTTGCTGCTGGTGATTCTCTGATCCACCTCTACGCAGACGACACCATTCTGTATACTTCTGGCCCCTCCTTGGACACTGTGTTAACTAACCTCCAGACGAGCTTCAATGCCATACAACTCTCCTTCCGTGGCCTCCAACTGCTCTTAAACGCAAGTAAAACTAAATGTATGCTATTCAATCGATCACTGCCCGCACCTGCTCGCCCGTCCAGCATCACTACTCTGGACGGCTCTGACTTAGAATACGTGGACAACTACAAATACCTGGGTGTCTGGTTAGACTGTAAACTCTCCTTCCAGACTCACATTAAGCATCTCCAATCCAAAATTAAATCTAGAACCTATATCGCAACAAAGCATCCTTCACTCATGCTGCCAAACATAACCTCGTAAAACTGACCATCCTACCAATCCTCGACTTCGGTGATGTCATCTATAAAATACCCTCCAACACTCTACTCAACAAACTGGATGCAGTCTATCACAGTGCCATCAGTTTTGTCACCAAAGCCCCATACACTACCCACCATTGCGACCTGTACGCTCTCATTGACTGGCCCTCGCTCCATACTCGTCGCCAAACCCACTGGCTACAGGTTATCTACAAGTCACTGCTAGGTAAAGCCCCGCCTTATCTCAGCTCACTGGTCACCATAGCAGCACCCACTCGTAGCACACGCTCCAGCAGGTATATCTCACTGGTCACCCCCAAAGCCAATTCCTCCTTTGGTCGTCTTTCCTTCCAGTTCTCTGCTGCCCATGACTGGAACGAATTGCAAAAACCTCTGAAGCTGGAGACTCACATCTCCCTCACTAGCTTTAAGCACCAGCTGTCAGAGCAGCTTACAGATCACTGCACCCGTACATAGCCCATCTGTAAACAGCCCATCTACCTACCTCCTCCCCACACTGGTATTTATTTATTTATCTTGCTCCTTTGCACCCCAGTATCTCTACCTGCATATTCATCTTCTGCCGATCTACCATTCCAGTGTTTAATTGCTATATTGTAATTACTTCGCCACCATGGCCAATTTATTTCCTTAACTTACCTCATTTGCACTCACTGTATAGACTTTTTGTTTTATTTTGTTCTACTGTATTATTGACTGTATGTTTTGTTTATTCCATGTGTAACTCTGTGTTGTTGTATGTGTCGAATTGCTACGCTTTATCTTGGCCAGGTCGCAGTTGCAAATGTGAACTTGTTCTCAACTGGCCTCCCTGGTTAAATAAAGGTGAAATAAAACACCCAATATACAAGTTATCCTAAATAACAGCTCTCTTTCAAGAAAATACAAAAATACAATTATTTATTATTTATTTTTCTCATTCGACCAATTACATAAATTACATTGTATAAAAGACACGTTATGATAACAGCACATTTCTCTGTAATCTACAAGATGCTGATGGAGTCCTGATTCAAAATCACCACCAAAATCATAACCAAAATCACAACCAAAATCACCACCAAAATCACAACCAAAATCATAACCAAAATCACCACCAAAATCACCACCAAAATCACAACCAAAATCACCACCAAAATCACCACCAAAATCACCACCAAAATCACATCCAAAATCACCACCAAAATCACAACCAAAATCACCACCAAAATCACCACCAAAATCACCACCAAAATCACATCCAAAATCACCACCAAAATCACAACCAAAATCACCACCAAAATCACCACCAAAATCACATCCAAAATCACCACCAAAATCACAACCAAAATCACCACCAAAATCACCACCAAAATCACATCCAAAATCACAACCAAAATCACAACCAAAGTCGTCACGGACAGCTTGAAATTAAGAAACTAGAAATATGCAAGAAAAAGGGGGGGGGTCTTAATAAAAAGTAAACAAATTGACAGATGACAATGAACCTATGTTTTAACGTAGATGATAAATGATACAAACAACACTAGTCACTACTTCTCCCTGCTCTTTCTCTCATGAAGTCATAGACAGCTGAATGGTATGAAGAGGCTACTTTCTTTTTCTTACAGGAACTTCTATAAAGACAGTTTTCCCCCCTCCCAAAAAATCTGTGTTACCAAGTGTGAAGGGAGGCCTTCACGGGGGTGCCAGCCATCTCTGTCTAGAGGGGGCTGAGCATGAGAGAGGGGATGTATACATGTTTCTTTATATGTATTTGTTCTGCATTCTACTGGGCAGTAGCATCCTAATCCATTTTACAACAACGTACAGTTATATGCATCATTTAATCATTTGACCGTGATTCATTATTGATATTTATTTGCATAAATGGGAGTTATGTTTTAATGTCATTGTGTTGTGTTATCATTTTGTTCACTCCAATAGTTGTTACAGATGAAAGGTATTTTATTACAGATGAATGTTTGTTAAATCAATGGTTCGCAAATGTTTTTTTCCTCAGGACCCAAATTTAACCAGGTTGCCTCAGTCGCGATCCAATATTTGAATCGCAGGGGGAAATTTACCAAAATGCATTCTGGTAAACAATTTCTAATGATGTATTGACAATAAATTGAGCAATTATGAATAACTCCAAATTCTTGATGACGAATGTTGGTAAACTCGCCCGTTTGAGACCACAAAATCAACCATTTTGAGACCACAAAATCAACCAAACCCGCCGGTTTGAGACCACAAATCAACCATTTGAGACCACTAATCAACCATTTTGAGACCACTAATCAACCATTTTGAGACCACTAAACAACCATTTTGAGACCGCTAAACAACCATTTTGAGACCACAAAATCAACCATTTTGAGACCACAAATCAACCATTTGGAGACCACTAATCAACCATTTTGAGACCACTAATCAACCATTTTGAGACCACTAATCAACCATTTTGAGACCACTAATCAACCATTTTGAGACCACTAATCAACCATTTTGAGACCACTAATCAACCATTTTGAGACCACTAATCAACCATTTTGAGACCACTAATCAACCATTTTGAGACCACTAATCAACCATTTTGAGAACACTAATCAACCATTTTGAGACTAACAGCTGTGTTGAAAAAAAAGTGAACTTTTTTTTTTGAAACAACAATGTGTGCGGACCCCCTGCAGTACCCACAGATTGAAAACCACTGGGCTAGTGTTAGGGGCTAGTGTTAGGGGCTAGTGTTAGGGACTAGTGTTAGGGACTAGTGTTAAGGACTAGTGTTAGGGGCTAGTGTTAGGGGCTAGTGTTAGGGACTAGTGTTAGGGGCTAGTGTTAGGGACTAGTGTTAGGGGCTAGTGTTAGGGACTAGTGTTAGGGGCTAGTGTTAGGGGCTAGTGTTAGGGACTAGTGTTAGGGCTAGTGTTAGGGACTAGTGTTAGGGGCTAGTGTTAGGGACTAGTGTTAGGGGCTAGTGTTAGGGGCTAGTGTTAGGGGCTAGTGTTAGGGACTAGTGTTAGGGACTAGTGTTAGGGACTAGTGTTAGGGGCTAGTGTTAGGGGCTAGTGTTAGGGGCTAGTGTTAGGGACTAGTGTTAGGGACTAGTGTTAGGGGCTAGTGTTAGGGACTAGTGTTAGGGGCTAGTGTTAGGGGCTAGTGTTAGGGACTAGTGTTAGGGGCTAGTGTTAGGGGCTAGTGTTAGGGACTAGTGTTAGGGACTAGTGTTAGGGACTAGTGTTAGGCTGACACATTCTGCATACCACTGATGAGAAGGAAGTCTGAACTCAATGACACAGGACAGGTGTCAGTCATAGAGATGGAAAGAGATCTTAACTTTGTATCTGTCCCATTATGATGTCTGTGACAGCACGGGCAGCGCCATTGAGGACATCACCATTTTAAAGTAGTACATTTTCTTTATTTTTGGTATGTTAAAAAAATGTCAAGCAAATATTGCCGATTTACCACCACTTGCCGTGCTGGAGTCCTGAAACACATATTGTGTCATTTATTTATTGTGGCCAGTAGATGGCAGTAATATAGTTTCAAGCCATTTACAAAACATTACAACCCAATTTGAAGAAGAAAATGCTCTGATCATTGGCAGATCGCTCCCACATCACACGAATCTCCACCCAGCTGACTACTTTAAAATGGTGGAAGCCTTTAATGGCAATGTCCATGCTAAAACAGGTCATTTCCAAGTAGAGATATCTATGGTGCCAGTCCTTAGTGTTCCACATTCTGCACCACTACTGTACATTAGGTTACACTGCCACCTACTGGTTACAGATGAGAATATTAGAGCTGCAACGTGTCACTGCTTGGTGTATGTGATGTTTGCTAGGTGGAAATGTTAGGAGAAAATAGCCCATTCACATCAGAGTATAGAGGCTATAAGCAAATAATACGAGTATCTCAAACCAAGTTCCCTGCTGGAGAGGCTACCACCCAAGGGAGATACATCTCAAAGTGTAATCATTGTGATGGAAATGTTATACTTGTGCTTTTCTATTTACCAATTTCTATGTTCTACGTTTGTGCTTTTCTATAAACCAATTTCTGTTTTCGTGCAAGTGACTTGACTAAACGAATTCTCACTATCAGTAGCTGCAATTTGGCAGTACGCCCAGACCTTGTTTGGAAAATGTAAGATATGCCCTAAACTAAACTGTTGTTCTGGTCTGTCCTCTCTCTCTTACTCTCTCAGTTATGGTGAAGGTGACCACAGATGGTGTGTAGATGCATGGAAGGGATCATTTGACCAAGAATAGTATGAACCTCAACACCCCCTCTAACCGGCTGAATGGCAACAATAGCGTTCGGTCCTTCACCACGTCTACCATGAGACTTGAGTCCGAGCCAGAAACCTGCACAACATCAACCAGAAGCTATCACCTGCCTTTTTTTCTCTCAGGAGTGTGACATGGGGTCCATGTGGAGTGAGCATGGAGAGAGACCCAGTCCAAACGTCTCTCATGCTGCTGGTGTACCGGTCGGATTCATGGGACAAAGACATAGCGGACTGTAAAGGACAGAGACATTATCAAGGGCTTCGAACATGTGCCATTAAAAAGGACGAACTGAAACACTGTCTGAAGAAGAACATGAACAAAGGAGTCCAGAAGGATGAGGGAGATTTATGCTTGTGTAGGTCTGCACACTGCGAAATGTATAGTAATTTAAGACTAAGAATGTATTGAGGTACCCAATCTGTCATTGCAACAAATGGAGGCCGTGATGAGAAAAGTAAAATGCTAGAAATATAAGTTATCAATAGTTATAATTATGATTTGGAAAGGCGAGGCCCTAATATGTGAGGAGAGCCACTAGATTGTAGCTTGAGCTAACCTTGCCTCAATCTCATTCTTATCAAGGTCGGTGTGAAACTGTTACAACATGTGTTCTCTCTCTCTCTCTTCCCTGTGAAATGCTATTAACATTCCCTCTCTGGCTGATAAGATCTTCAGCAGCTATCGTGCTTTCTGCTCCTCCAGAGGATGGAGAAAGAGTTAGATGCCAACTCTGGATGAGCTCCCATTTCCCCCCTGTAGATACGGACGATGAGTAATGATTGAAAGTTGTTTTCATTTAACAACAATTGTTATGAAACAGTAAGGTTTATTATTGTGACTTAAGTTGATGTCCCAGGGACAGTAAGGTTAGTTGATGTCCCAGGGACAGTAAGGTTAGTTGATGTCCCAGGGACATTAAGGTTTTTATGTACTTAAGTTGATGTTAGGTTAGTTGATGTCCCAGGGACAGTAAGGTTAGTTGATGTCCCAGGGACAGTAAGGTTAGTTGATGTCCCAGGGACAGTCCCAGGGAAGGTTAGTTGATGTCCCAGGGTTAGTTGATGTCCCAGGGACAGTAAGGTTAGTTGATGTCCCAGGGACAGTAAGGTTAGTTGATGTCCCAGGGACAGTAAGGTTAGTTGATGTCCCAGGGACAGTAAGGTTTATTATTGTGACTTAAGTTGATGTCCCAGGGACAGTAAGGTTAGTTGATGTCCCAGGGACAGTAAGGTTAGTTGATGTCCCAGGGACAGACAGTAAGGATGTCCCAGGGACAGTAAGGTTAGTTGATGTCCCAGGGACAGTAAGGTTAGTTGATGTCCCAGGGACATTAAGGTTTATTATTGTGACTTAAGTTGATGTCCCAGGGACAGTAAGGTTAGTTGATGTCCCAGGGACAGTAAGGTTAGTTGATGTCCCAGGGACAGTAAGGTTAGTTGATGTCCCAGGGACAGTAAGGTTAGTTGATGTCCCAGGGACAGGGTTGATGTCCCAGGGACAGTAAGTTGATGTCCCAGGGACAGTAAGGTTAGTTGATGTCCCAGGGACAGTAAGGTTAGTTGATGTCCCAGGGACAGTAAGGTTAGTTGATGTCCCAGGGACAGTAAGGTTAGTTGATGTCCCAGGGACAGTAAGGTTAGTTGATGTCCCAGGGACAGTAAGGTTAGTTGATGTCCCAGGGACAGTAAGGTTAGTTGATGTCCCAGGGACAGTAAGGTTAGTTGATGTCCCAGGGACAGTAAGGTTAGTTGATGTCCCAGGGACAGTAAGGTTAGTTGATGTCCCAGGGACAGTAAGGTTAGTTGATGTCCCAGGGACAGTAAGGTTAGTTGATGTCCCAGGGACAGTAAGGTTAGTTGATGTCCCAGGGACAGTAAGGTTATGTAAGGTTAGTTGATGTCCCAGGGACAGTAAGGTTAGTTGATGTCCCAGGGACAGTTAGTTGATGTCCCAGTAAGGTTAGTTGATGTCCCAGGGACAGTAATGATGTCCCAGGGACAGTAGTTGATGTCCCAGGGACAGTTGATGTCCCAGGGACAGTAAGGTTAGTTGATGTCCCAGGGACAGTAAGGTTAGTTGATGTCCCAGGGACAGTAAGGTTTATTGATGTCCCAGGGACAGTAAGGTTAGTTGATGTCCCAGGGACAGTAAGGTTAGTTGATGTCCCAGGGACAGTAAGGTTAGTTGATGTCCAGTTGATGTCCCAGGGACAGTAAGGTTAGTTGATGTCCCAGGGACAGTAAGGTTAGTTGATGTCCCAGGGACAGTAGGTTAGTTGAAGGGACAATGGTGTAACATTGAGCCATTTATTCACCTCAAGTTGATGTCCCAGGGACAGTAAGGTTAGTTGATGTCCCAGGGACATTAGTTGATAGAAGTATAGCCTTTATTGATGTCCAGGGACAGTAAGGTTAGTTGATGACAGTAAGGTTAGTTGATGTCCCAGGGACAGTGTTAAGTTAGGGACAGAATCCCAGGGACAGTAAGGGTGTAACATTAGACCATTGATGTCAGGGACAGTAAGGTTAGTTGATGTCCCAGGGACTCTGATGTCCCAGGGACTGTCCCCCATTAATAGGTTAGTTGATGTCCCAGGGACAGTAAGGTTAGTTGATTCCCAGGGACAGTAATAATTGATGTCCCAGGGACAGTAAGGTTAGTTGATGTCCCAGGGACAGTCCCATTTAGATATGAGCCTCCCAGGGAAAATGGTAATGTTTACATTGAAATGTACATAATTATCACACAAGTTGATTAGTTGATGTCCCAGGGACAGTAGCCTAGTGGTTTAGCGTTGTCCAGGGACAGTAAGGTTAGTTGATGTCCCAGGGACTATGTGTTGAAGGGACAGTAAGGTTAGTTGATGTCCCAGGGTTGTAAGTTCAATGTAAGGAGTTGATGTCCAGGGACAGTAAGGTTAGTTGTTCCCAGGGACTGCCCAGTAAGGTTAGTTGATGTCCCAGGGACTGAACAGGCAGTTAACCAGTCGTGTTAAGATATGGAAGCAATGGTTAACATTGTTTAGACCGTCATTAAAAAGTATAGCCTTTATTATGCTTGTAATACTACCATACAACCCAGAATGAAGGGTTTGAAGTTATGAAGGGTCTGTTTCCTCTCTCTGTGTTGACTTCCCTTACTTTAATAGGAGTATCGAATATTTTGATATAGAAGCTAAAAATGGTAATGTTTACATTGAAATGTAATAATTATCACACAAGTGATGATTAGGGGCGTCAGGGTAGCCTAGTGGTTAGAGCGTTGGACTAGTAACCAAAAGGTTGCTAGTTCAAATCCCCGAGCTGACATGGTACAACTTTGTCGTTCTGCCCCTGAACAGGCAGTTAACCCACTGTTCCTAGACCGTCATTGAAAATAAGAATTTGCTCTTAACTGCCTTGCCTAGTTAAATAAAGGTAAAATAAAAAAATTAAGGTTATGAAGTGTCTGGGTTTGAAGTGTTTACATTAGCTGTCAATAGCGGGGATTTGAACTTTATTTAAGTCATTTAGCAGACGCTCTTATCCAGAGCGACTTACAAATTGGTGCATTCACCTTATGACCTCCAGTGGAACAGTAGTGCATCTAAATCTTTTCAGGGGGAGGGGGGGTGAGAGGGATTACTTTATCCTATCCTAGGTATTCCTTAAAGAGGTGGGGTTTCAGGTGTCTCCGGAAGGTGGTGATTGACTCCGCTGTCCTGGCGTCGTGAGGGAGTTTGTTCCACCATTGGGGGGCCAGAGCTACTTGCAACCTAGGAGTATCAAATATTTTGATATAGAAGCTAAAAATCTAAATGTTTCCATTAAAATGTAATGATTATCACACAAGTGATGAGGATGGAATGCGATTGACATTTTATACTTGTGCTTTTCTATGTCATGCAAGTGACTGGCTGAACGAATCCTCACTATCATTAACTGCAATTTGGCAGTACTCCCAGAACTTAATTTGAAAATGAAAGATATCTCAGTTTCAAGACCTCAGCATAGAGAGAAGAACCCTTGTGAGGTATCGGTCTGTCACATGTTTTGAACCAGTGTTGGTCGGGTCACATTAATGAAACAAAATGGTAATGATGAATTAATTATGCAAATATAACTTGTGTGTGTGTTTAGCCGTTTTTAGGACAACTGCCGGGACTGCCCCGGCAGAGCTCCTGATTGACATGTACTACGGTGCACTGAGTTGGATGGAACCTCTCCAGTGAGCTGGCAATAAAGATTCATTTGGAAGACTTTCCACAACATCAGCATTAACCAGTTTGGCAGAAATGTATTCAAGTTTAATGCCTACCAAATATCAATAGCTGTCATCAAAATATCACTTAGGCTAAAAAGGATGCAGTGATGTCTACCTGAAACACATCTTGTGTCATTTATTCTATTGTCAGTAGGCTACAACCATATTTGCACAGGTGGGGTCAGTTCCATGACGCAACTCCTACATTGACTGGTAGAACTTACTCACGGAGAACTCATTAACGGCTGCTGCAGAAGTTCAACAGATTTGCCAAAAAACAAACTCGTTTCACATTCAATTTTTTTTTTGTCTAGACAAGAGACGTGGCGTGTTTATTGAGAATACACACAACATGACTAGATGTAACAGAGACTGTTACCACTGCAGTGGGGAATGTGTTGCTGTCATGTTAAGTGTAGGACTCCAACTGTGTTGGAATGTAGGGTGGCAAAGCATGTTTAGCCTTTTAATATTCCTCTCCCTCCTCATCCTCTTCTCCCACGCTGTCAGTGCCCACCTCTTCATAATCCTTCTCCAGGGCTGCCATGTCTTCTCTGGCCTCAGAGAACTCTCCCTCCTCCATGCCCTCACCAACGTACCAGTGCACAAAGGCTCTCTTGGCATACATCAGGTCAAACTTGTGGTCTAGACGGGCCCAGGCCTCAGCGATGGCTGTGGTGTTACTCAGCATGCACACAGCCCTCTGGACCTTGGCCAGGTCTCCTCCAGGAACCACCGTAGGGGGCTGGTAGTTGATACCCACCTTGAAGCCAGTGGGACACCAGTCCACAAACTGGATGCTCCTCTTGGTTTTGATGGCAGCGATGGCAGAGTTGACATCTTTGGGAACAACGTCTCCACGGTACAGGAGACAGCAGGCCATGTATTTGCCATGACGAGGGTCACACTTCACCATCTGATTGGCCGGCTCGAAGCAGGCGTTGGTGATGTCAGCGACTGACAGCTGCTCGTGATAGGCCTTCTCAGCGGAGATGACCGGGGCATATGTGGCCAGAGGGAAGTGGATACGGGGGTAGGGCACCAAGTTGGTCTGGAACTCTGTCAGATCAACATTCAGGGCTCCATCGAAACGCAGGGAGGCAGTGATGGAGGAGACGATCTGACCAATGAGCCTGTTGAGGTTGGTGTACGAGGGACGCTCAATGTCAAGGTTCCTACGGCAGATGTCATAGATGGCCTCATTGTCCACCATGAAGGCACAGTCAGAGTGCTCCAGGGTGGTGTGAGTGGTCAGGATGGAGTTGTAGGGCTCCACCACAGCCGTGGACACCTGGGGAGCTGGGTATACGGCAAACTCAAGCTTAGACTTCTTTCCGTAGTCGACAGACAGACGTTCCATCAGCAGGGAGGTGAAACCAGAACCGGTGCCTCCTCCGAAGCTGTGGAAGATGAGGAACCCCTGGAGACCTGTACACTGGTCAGCCTGAATGGAGAAATGGTACAATAACATTGTTAGATGTTATATTATAGCAGAGAGAGGAGAATGGAGAACCTGTTTCCATGTTCTACCTAGAACCAAAAAGGGTTCTTCGGCTTGTCCCTGTAATATAACCCTTTATGGTTCCAGGTAGAACATTGACCATTTTAAAATGCTTTCTTCCATAGAGAAGGTTTCTGAAGAACCTTCTAGAATGAAAAAGGTTCTGTGTAGAACCCTAGTTAGAGGCCTGTTTCAGAATGACGACTCACCAGTTTGCGTGTCCTGTCCAGCACAATGTCAATGATCTCCTTGCCGATGGTGTAGTGACCGCGGGCGTAGTTGTTGGCAGCATCTTCTTTACCAGTGATCAGCTGCTCAGGGTGGAACAACTGACGATAAATACCTGTCCTCACCTCATCTGAAAGACAAAGGTAGATTTAGAATATCCTAATATTTTGAATATGAGGAATATCTTGGGACAGAATATCAAATCATTCAAAGCTTGTAAACCATAATCCAATAGGAAATCTCCAGGATTTCAGGCGTCTCATCTTACCGATGACAGTGGGCTCCAGATCAACGAAGATGGCACGGGGGACATGCTTTCCAGCTCCGGTCTCACTGAAGAAGGTGTTGAAGGAGTCGTCTCCACCTCCACGAGTCTTGTCACTGGGCATCTGTCCGTCCGGCTGGATCCCATGTTCCAGGCAGTACAGCTCCCAACAGGCGTTACCCATCTGGACTCCGGCTTGGCCCACATGCATGGAGATACACTCACGCTGAAAAAGAGAGAAGGTACAAGACATCAACTACATGGAAACGTGAATCAAAATAGTGATGTGCACTTGTATTGTAGGTTTAAAGCTGATTCAGAGTATAAATGAGTAAACCAACATGACATGTATATTTTTAAGATACTGCTAAAGACAACCTTGCTTTCACCATCTCACTTTTATTGTCCTTATTTATTTTAATCTCCATCTATGTAGCATCTATCTATCTATGAAAGTAATATGTCCTCATGGGAAAGGCCTGGATTTGACTGAACGGTGAATTCAGTATGGCCACCCATTTAACAAAAGGGATATTTAAGCAAATTGATTGGCTATTCTGCCGTGCCACCATCTTGCAAATCCTCTATCTGCCATTTAACCACAGATCGTCATGCATGACCCTGTAACTTTAAGAGCAGAGAACCAGGGTGAAAAGGGAGTGCCTCGTTGCCCCCTCCATCCGGGCCAGCTGCCCACCCATTGCAGTGTAAAACAGCGATAGCTACATAAAATGGCAACCATCTCAGACTGCCCCTCCCTGTTCTCCTTTGTGCCTCCTCATGTCGCATAGAACCCCCCCCCCATGTAAAAATCAGCAATTCATGTCGAAGAGGTGTTCCATCTACACAGACGTCATTGTTATTCCTACTTGGAACACCGACATCTAACCCACATTTGATGTATGGCTACAGAGGATTCTGTCACAAGAAAAAATATATATATAATAATAATTTGACCTAAATTACATGTATCATTATATCAGTTGAAACACATACCATTTTTCATATCGCCATATGAAAAAGAGGAAACGCATATAATCAGCTGATAATATCATAAGGGCGGGAATCAACGCAATTGCGCATTAGGTTGGGTGAGCCTACCAAGCGGATATGTACTTACTGCATTCGTTTTGACTCAAACAGTCCGTTAGAAATACTATCTAGTACGATTAGTACACAGTAGGTCGTTTTTTTAGAGCAGTAGGAAATAGTTTTCGGACCATGGTCTTTATATACAGAATCCATCGTCCACATGCTTTTCAGATTGATCTAATCATATACTTTTTAAAAATAGGAATACCATGTGAAATAAATATTATTTTATTATCTACATCAGCAGTCAGTACTCACCATTTTGTCTGGTTTTCTTTTCCTTCACAGGCTGACGTTGAGGATTCAGAAGAGAAGGCAGAACTGCAGAAGAAAGGAAGAGGTGGGGGGTTTTATAGACCGGGAAGCAGACAGACCGGCAGGAAGCGACAGCGGTCTGCTTGGCGGGAGAGACTGTTGGTGGGTCATTCTGGCATTTAGGAAAAATAGTTTAGAATCGTTTTTTTTTAATTTAAATGTATTTGAGTACATCTTCCCATCCTAAATCAACTAATATGGCAGTTGAATTACTTAACATAATTTGTACCATTTTGAAGGGCACGAGATGCTCAAATCTACTTCCATTAACCCTTTTTTTAAAGTATTTACTAAAATGATATATGATCAATTATTTTGCTCACAATGTTATTTACCTTCATTTAAATTGACTAACACCAAGTGGCACCACATGACATACTAAAAGGGTGTGATTCGCTCAGAATTTTCTCTAATATTGACCCCCTCACCAATAACAGTTTGCCTCTGGAGGGAAATGCTCAAGGATCTTGTATATCTTTGTAATTAGGGATTTAAGGCAGTACAAAACATTGACATAAAAGTGAGGAACAGACATTATGCTAGTAAATAGGTCTTTTAAATCGCCTTCTTTTGTTGTCATTGATATTTACAATATCAAATATGTTTATTCACTATCATTCAAAATAATATATTGATTTCTCTAAATCCACAGAACATGCCACTTCAACTCTACACAATCACAATCAGTATGCTTACTCTAAGTTCTTGCGTATGTTTAAAATGCGTAAACATAACGTTGTGCAGTATAAAGGACTTGCATTATGTTTTATCATTGATCAACAGTTGAATATAAACAAACACATGTATAATGAATAACTATTTGTCATTTTAAAGTGTTTTTCATGGTTGCAAAGGCAAGGAATGCAAAATGCCACCGCAATTCAAGAACAACCCTGGTATGAAAATAACAAGGAAGTCCCTCCCTCTTCTCACAGAGAGGCTCTCTCTCTCTCTACGCAGACACAAATTTGGGGTATTGAGCTGTGGGATAGCATAGTCAGTGCTCTCTGGGATCCTTGGGGCGTTCCTACCCTTATATAAACCATTTTAACTTAAATTGGGTAGCAGCTACTCTTCCTGGGGTCCAAACACATTAATAAGGCACTTACATTACATATGAAACTGAAAAATAAAACAGTACATCATATAACATTACTACGCCACTACATATCTACAATACAAAATGTATAATACCACAATACAACAATGTTACAATATGCAGTGCATTCAGAAAGTATTCAGACCCCTTGACTTTTTCCACATTTTGTTACATTTTTTCTCATCAATCTACACACAATACCCCATAATGATATCACAATACCCCGTAATGACATCACAATACCCCATAATGACATCACAATACCCCATAATGATATCACAATACCCCATAATGACATCACAATACCCCATAATGACATCACAATACCCCATAATGATATCACAATACCCCATAATGATATCACAATACCCCATAATGATATCACAATACCCCATAATGATATCACAATACCCTATAATAACAATGCAATGTTTTTTTAAATTACATTTTTGCCATTTTAATTCAAAATAAAAAAACTGAAATATCATAGTTGCATAAGTATTCAGACCCTTTACTCAGTACTTTATTGAAGCACCTTTGGCAGCGATTACAGCCTCGAGTCTTCTTGGGTATGATGCTACAAGCTTGGCACACCTGATTTGGGGAGTTTCTCCCATTCTTCTCTGCAGATCCTCTCCAGCTCTGTCAGGTTGGATGGGGAGCGTTGCTGCCCACCCCTCTTTCCTCTCCCCTCCCCCAACCCCTTCTCCCACCCCCCAACACCTTCACCCCACCCCCCACCCCCTACCCCTTCTCCCCTCCCCCAACCCCTTCTCCCCACCCCCAACCCCTTCTCCCCTCCCCCAACCCCGTCTCCCCACCCCTATCCTTCTCCCCTGCCCCATCCCTCTCCCACCCCCTCTCCCACCCCCAACCCCTTCTCCCCACCCCCAACCCCTTCTCCATTCATTTCCCCATAGAGAAGGTACTACATCGGGTGTGGTCATTTCCCCATTAATTTCCCCATAGAGGAGGTACTACATCGGGTGTGGTCATTTCACCATTCATCTCTCCATTCATTTCCCCATTCATTTCCCCATTCATTTCCCCATAGAGAAGGCACTACATCGGGTGTGGTCATTTCCCCATAGAGAAGGTACTACATCGGGTGTGGTCATTTCCCCATATAGAAGGCACTACATCGGGTGTGGTCATTTCCCCATAGAGAAGGTACTACATCGGGTGTGGTCATTTCCCCATTCATTTCCCCATAGAGAAGGTACTACATCGGGTGTGGTCATTTCCCCATTCATTTCCCCATAGAGAAAGTACTACATCGGGTGTGGTCATTTCCCCATAGAGAAGGTACTACATCGGGTGTGGTCATTTCCCCATTCATTTCCCCATAGAGAAGGTACTACATCGGGTGTGGTCATTTCCCCATAGAGAAGGTACTACATCGGGTGTGGTCATTTCCCCATTCATTTCCCCATAGAGAAGGTACTACATCGGGTGTGGTCATTTCCCCATTCATTTCCCCATAGAGAAGGTACTACATCGGGTGTGGTCATTTCCCCATTCATTTCCCCATAGAGAAGATATTACATCGGGTGTGGTTCCCCATTCATTTCCCCATAGAGAAGGTACTACATCGGGTGTGGTCATTTCCCCATTCATTTCCCCATAGAGAAGGTACTACATCGGGTGTGGTTCCCCATTCATTTCCCCATAGAGAAGGTACTACATCGGGTGTGGTTCCCCATTCATTTCCCCATAGAGAAGGTACTACATCGGGTGTGGTCATTTCCCCATAGAGAAGGTACTACATCGGGTGTTCATTTTCCCCATAGAGAAGGTACTACATCGGGTGTGGTTCCCCATTCATTTCCCCATAGAGAAGGTACTACATCGGGTGTGGTCATTTCCCCATTCATTTCCCCATAGAGAAGGTACTACATCGGGTGTGGTTCCCCATTCATTTCCCCATAGAGAAGGTACTACATCGGGTGTGGTTCCCCATTAATTTCCCCATAGAGAAGGTACTACATCGGGTGTGGTCATTTCCCCATAGAGAAGGTACTACATCGGGTGTGGTCATTTCCCCATAGAGAAGGTACTACATCGGGTGTGGTTCCCCATTCATTTCCCCATAGAGAAGGTACTACATCGGGTGTGGATCCCCATTCATTTCCCCATAGAGAAGGTACTACATCGGGTGTGGTTCCCCATTCATTTCCCCATAGAGAAGGTACTACATCGGGTGTGGTCATTTCCCCATAGAGAAGGTACTACATCGGGTGTGGTTCCCCATTCATTTCCCCATAGAGAAGGTACTACATCGGGTGTGGTTCCCCATTCATTTCCCCATAGAGAAGGTACTACATCGGGTGTGGTTCCCCATTCATTTCCCCATAGAGAAGGTACTACATCGGGTGTGGTTCCCCATTCATTTCCCCATAGAGAAGGTACTACATCGGGTGTGGTTCCCCATTCATTTCCCCATAGAGAAGGTACTACATCGGGTGTGGTTCCCCATTCATTTCCCCATAGAGAAGGTACTACATCGGGTGTGGTTCCCCATTCATTTCCCCATAGAGAAGGTACTACATCGGGTGTGGTTCCCCATTCATTTCCCCATAGAGAAGGTACTACATCGGGTGTGGTTCCCCATTCATTTCCCCATAGAGAAGGTACTACATCGGGTGTGGTTCCCCATTCATTTCCCCATAGAGAAGGTACTACATCGGGTGTGGATCCCCATTCATTTCCCCATAGAGAAGGTACTACATCGGGTGTGGATCCCCATTCATTTCCCCATAGAGAAGGTACTACATCGGGTGTGGTTCCCCATTCATTTCCCCATAGAGAAGGTACTACATCGGGTGTGGATCCCCATTCATTTCCCCATAGAGAAGGTACTACATCGGGTGTGGTTCCCCATTCATTTCCCCATAGAGAAGGTACTACATCGGGTCTGTGAGGCGTTTGACACATCCCACCTGTCAGATACTCCTCACTGTTTAAATGACTGATTCAACACCAAATATACAAGTTACCCTAAATAACAGCAAGACAAGATTAAAAAGAAAATGTATTATTTATTTCTCATTTGCCAAATACATTGTATAAGAGACAGGTTATTATAAGGGCACATTTTCTATGGAAATTACAAGACGCGTCCTTATTCTAAATCAGATTCTAAACTTTCAAAATGGTAGGTTGATAATAGTCAGGGATAGGTTGAAATTATGAAACTAGAATGGTGTAGGGAAGAAGGGTTGTCTAGGGAAGACGGATGGGGGAGGGGAGTGAGGTGGGGGAGAGAAGAAGGGTGGGTCAGGGGAAAGGAGGGGGTGTACCCTGCCCTGAACCTTAGCCACTGTCACTAGCTGGCTACCAACCCTGCACCTTAGAGGCTGATGCCTATGTAGATATACATGGATTCACTGGGCACTTTAATGTTTACATACTGCTTAACTCATTTCAGATGTATATACTGTATTCTAGTCAATGCCACGCCAACATTGCTCCTCCTAATATTTCTATATTTCTTAATTCCATTATTTTACTTTTAGATGTGTGTATTGTTGTGAATTGTTAGATACTACTGCACAGTTGGAGCTAGGAACAAAAGCATTTCACTACACCCGCAATAACATCTGCTAAATATTTATGTGCGACCAATACAATTTGATTTGAGTGTGAGAGGGATGGAAGAGGGAGGGGAGATTGAGGGGAGAGATAGGGGTGGGGGAAGGGAAATATGGGCGTTGGAGAGAGGAGAGGAGACACCACCCGGGCTATAAAAGCTAAATTAGGTCACCAGATAATGGAACTAACTTTAGTGAAAAAGGCCTTTGAAGATTCGGAGAAAACGTGCAGAAGCTTTGAACCTTTAGCTGTCGCAAGGAGGGTTCCAGAAATCTCGACCTGAAGCCTCTACCTTTAAAGGAAAAATCCACTCATTCCTATAGTTTACAGTGTTACAGAACAATATATTTTTTTGCGAACAAATAATTGATTTGTTATATAATGCGGGTGGTAGCAACATGTGAAAATCGATGCAGAAATCTGTTGCAGCTCATGTCGACTACAAAAACCCACAATGCAATGCTCTCTCTATGGCCCGCGCGCAAGCAAGCGCAACACAATAATACCGAACTGAATATCAGTGTGAAGTACCCAGTTAGCTGTAAAATCGCCTAAGCAAACTGCACTATCAATTTAGGAGTGTACAATCTCACCATGTTCAACCTGCAGATCGATGTGCCTCACAGAGTGGAGTCTGAAATTCGCAATGGCACCCTGGACTGGAGAAGCAGAAAAATAGGATACACGTGTTAGACCCTATGTTAAATTAAATTGCACATTTCTCAAGGTCGGAATATCGCAAAAAAAATACGATCAATGACTCATTCGAGAGAAGACAACCTCCCGCGTTATGACATCGACCGGTATTGAAATCTCACGTGTATGATAGACGTTTTAGTGATCTACAATTGTCCCTATTAGTGTAACGAGAGCGGCTTTATCGCAACGCTACGTCATAACGAGCGAATTTCTGCCTGCTTGAACCGCAATAGCTCAGATTCACACGAAATGACCCAGGGAATCGATCATCTCTCAGAGATGCACACAAAAACAATATAAATATTCAAAAATGGGTGAATCTTATAGTGCTCCCTCCTCTTCATAATCCTTCCCCATGTCTTCTCTGGCCTCAGAGAACTCTCCCTCCTCCATGCCCTTTCCCACATACCAGTTGACATTAGTCACTGTCGCACTACGACAAAATGTTTTAGGGAAGGTACAACATAGGGAGGGTGTGGTTTGTGAGACGTTTGACACTGTCAGACACGGGTTTTTTTTTTCACTCCTTGCTAGTTGCTTGACTGATTCAACTCCCAATATATGTTACCCTAAATAACAGTCCTCTTTCAAGAAAATACAAAAATAAAATAATGAATTATTTATTTCTCATTCGCCAAATACATTGTATAACAGACGTTATTATAACAGCACAGTTCTATGGAAATTACAAGACGCTGTTGGCGTCATGATTCTAAATCATAACCAAATGAGTTTAGTGGGGAACCTTAAAATGGTAGGCTGATACTAGTTAGGGATAGGTTGAAATTATGAAACTAGTGTGGTGTAGGGAAGATGGGAGGGGAGAGGGGTCAGTGAGGGAGGGAGGGAGGGAGGAGAGAGTGATGAGGAAGGGGAGGAGAGAGTGGTGGTGGAAGGGATTAGTGGATTCGTAGATTTCAGCCACAGCTTTTGCTGACAGGTGAATAAAAGCACACAGCCATGCAATCTCCATAGACAAACATTGGCAGTAGAATGGCCAAACTGAAGAGCTCAGTGACTTTAAACGTGGCACCGTCATAGGATGCCAGCTTTCCAACAAGTCAGTTCATCAAATATCAATAGCTGCCCCGGTCAACTATAAGGGCTTTTATTGGGAAGTGAAAATGTATAGGAGCAACAACGGCTCAGCCGCTAAGTGGTAAGCCACACAAGTTCACGGAACAGGGCTGCCGAATGCTGAAGTGCGTATTGCGTAAAAATAGCCTGTCCTGGCTGGAGTGGTGTAAAGCTCGTCGCCATTGGACTCTGGAGCAGTGGAAACACCTTCTCTGGAGTGATGAATCATCGCTTCACCATCTGGCAGTCTGACGGACAAATCTGGGTTTGGCGGATGCCAGGAGAACGTTACTTGCCCCAATGCATAGTACCAACTGTAAAGTTTGGTGGAGGAGGAATAATGGTCTGGGGCTGTGTTTTATGGTTCTGGCTAGGCCCCTTAGTTCCAGTGAAGTGAAATCTTAACGCTTCAGCATACAATGTGATTCTAGATGTCATTGCATGCTGTGCTTCCAACTTTGTGGCAACAATTTGAGGAAGGCCCTTTCCTGTTTCAGCATGATGTTGCGAGATCGGTGTGGAAGAACTTGACTGGCCTACACAAAGCCCTGACCTCAACCCCATTGAACACCTTTGAATTGGAACGCTGACAGCGAGCCAGGCCTAATCGGAATGAGATGTTCGACGAGCATTGTGTCCACATACTTTTGTTCATGAGGTGTAGCTTTATAGGAGGCAGCTAACAGCAGGTTCTGTGGCAAGAAAAAGTATGTGCAGGGTTTCTTTTCACGAAAATGTGTCCAGCGCAGAAAGAAAAGCCTGTATCAAATGTGTTCATAAGGCTTAAGGGCTGAATCACATGTTTGCATTATGTAGAACTGTGTGTCAAAGGAGTGATTGACTTCTGGGGGTGTGTTATGTTTTTAGACTTTCATTCATCTTGTCACCCAGAACCAAGATGGTCACGAGATACTTGTTCATCTTGTCACCCAGACATCTTATAAAGCATTACAATGACTGGTCTCACGCTTTGACTACAGGGACACATTGAGAGAGAGAGAGACCCACAGGCTGCCGAATACAATGTATGAAACACCAGTTTCTGTCTTACTAAAGATTCTTATGTCCTTTGGAGAGGAAAGTAACAGAACATATGCTACTTTGGTTCTGGGACCTCAATAGGTGTTAGTTACAGATCATTGAAAGGCTGAAACACAATAGGTGTTAGTTACAGATCATTGAAAGGCTGAAACACAATAGGTGTTAGTTACAGATCATTGAAAGGCTGAAACACAATAGGTGTTAGTTACAGATCATTGAAAGGCTGAAACACAATAGGTGTTAGTTACAGATCATTGAAAGGCTGAAACACAATAGGTGTTAGTTACAGATCATTGAAAGGATGAAACACAATAGGTGCTCAGATTGACTTACCAAAACAACCTGCATAGCTAGAGCCTGAAGTACCGACATTAGATATTATCTCACTGTATCTCTCTCTGTATCTCTCTCTCTATCTCTCTCTGTATCTCTCTCTATATCTCTCTCTGTATCTCTCTCTATATCTCACTATATCTCTCTCTATATCTCTCTCTATATCTCTCTCTATATCTCTCTCTGTATCTCTCTCTATATCTCTCTCTGTATCTCTCTCTATATCTCTCTCTATATCTCTCTCTGTATCTCTCTCTATATCTCACTATATCTCTCTCTATATCTCTCTCTATATCTCTCTCTATATCTCTCTCTGTATCTCTCTCTATATCTCACTATATCTCTCTCTATATCTCTCTCTGTATCTCTCTATATCTCTCTCTCTATATCTCTCTCTATATCTCTCTCTATATCTCTCTCTATATCTCTCTCTGTATCTCTCTCTATATCTCACTATATCTCTCTCTGTATCTCTCTCTGTATCTCTCTATATCTCTCTCTCTATATCTCTCTCTGTATCTCTCTCTGTATCTCTCTCTATATCTCTCTCTATATCTATCCCTGTATCTCTCTCTATATCTCTCTCTATATCTCTCTCTGTATCTCTCTCTATATCTCACTATATCTCTCTATATCTCTCTCTCTATATCTCTCTCTATATCTCTCTCTGTATCTCTCTCTATATCTCTCTCTATATCTCTCTCTGTATCTCTCTCTATATCTCACTATATCTCTCTCTGTATCTCTCTCTGTATCTCTCTATATCTCTCTCTCTATATCTCTCTCTGTATCTCTCTCTGTATCTCTCTCTATATCTCTCTCTATATCTATCCCTGTATCTCTCTCTATATCTCTCTCTGTATCTCTCTCTATATCTATCCCTGTATCTCTCTCTATATCTCTCTCTCTATATCTCTCTCTATATCTATCCCTGTATCTCTCTCTATATCTCTCTCTATATCTATCCCTGTATCTCTCTCTATATCTCTCTCTGTATCTCTCTCTGTATCTCTCTCTATATCTTTCTCTCTATATCTCTCTCTGTATCTCTCTCTGTATCTCTCTCTCTGTATCTCTCTATATCTCTCTCTATATCTCTCTCTATATCTATCCCTGTATCTCTCTCTGTATCTCTCTCTGTATCTCTCTCTATATCTATCCCTGTATCTCTCTCTATATCTCTCTCTATATCTCTCTCTATATCTATCCCTGTATCTCTCTCTATATCTCTCTCTATATCTCTCTCTATATATCTCTCTCTGTATCTCTCTCTATATTGCCCCTGGTCATTATGAAGTCCAGTCCATTAACATGGTTACCACAATATCTGCTTTCAAGGACTTTAAAAACAAGCACGACAGCTTTACAGAACTCCCCAGATCTCAGACTTTATAACAGTGTTAGAAATATATGCAAAAATCAGTTAAGATCCAGGATCTATTAGCTTACAGAAACGACCATAAATTAAATGCATAATCGTAGTAAGATAGGAGGTTATACATCTATTAGCTTACAGAAACGACCATAAATTAAATGCATAATCGTAGTAAGATAGGAGGTTATACATCTATTAGTTTACAGAAACGCCCATCATTTCCATTCAGCATACAGTATTTCATCCAAGATATTTAAGGAAATACAATATGTTGAACGCTGCTATACTGTGTTCACCTTTGTTTTCCCATGATTCTGCTGCTAGAAGGCCCCGCCCATAACTCACCAGAGATACATTTTTTTGATACTGTAAACTTTATTCAGATTCTGTTGATTACAGCCAGACAATTCTTCACATGAAGTGCACTAAATCCGCTGGTAGCCATATATAACTTGAGTAACGGTGTCATTGCACCCCAACAATCTGAGGGGGGGGCTTGCACCATTAAAACAACCACTCTGTAGCAAATGCACAAATCTTTGCTTTCCCCTAATCTATTTTTTTTTTAAATTTAAAGCAAGAGTATTCCATAAACACATCCTCCTGAACACAACTCATTTGCATGTGTTGAATTATTCATGTGTTTTCATTCTTGCAGAAGAAGAAAAAATGTGTTATCTTTGCTGTGACCTATTTGGTTGTCATTGGTGAGGAGGATCCAAAGGTTTTTTTTTTTTTTTTTTTTACATAGTGGAGCTGCCATACAGACCTAATGAGTCACTGGGGACACATAGCCAATGAGATGGCTAGCTCGTCTGACAGGTCACAACCTGAAAGGCTAGATGACTTTGTCTGCTTCCTGAAGCTCACAAAGAACCATTCCGTACCAACAAACAAGCACACGCCCAGTCAAACATGATCTTTATTCTTCTCTCTTGAAAATACATTTCAATACAAATGGTATCTTTTTTTTTGCTTCATTATTGGATTTAAAGCAACACATTGTGTTTTCCTAAAAAATAACTACATTTACATTTAAGTCATTTAGCAGACGCTCTTATCCAGAGCGACTTACATTTATAATGCCTTGAGCTGTTAGTTGGGTTATATATATATATGTTTTAAATTGACTTATCTAGGCAAGTCAGTTAAGAACAAATTCTTATTTACAATGACGGTCTACACTGGCCTACACCCAGACAATTGTGCGCTGCACAATTACAACCAATTGTGATACAGCCTGGATTCGAACCAGGGTGTCTGTAGTGACGCCTCAAAGCACTGAGATGCAGTGCCTTAGACCGCTGTGCCACTCGGGAGCCAATATAGTTTAAACCCTTTAATTCAAACCAGATGACAAAAGGCTGCCGAGTGGTGTTAATAACAACGCATTCGTTCTGCATACCACTGATGTGACGTGAACTCAGTGACACACAGGACAGGTGTCAAGTCTAACGTGTTCCACATTCCGCACCACTACTGTATAGCACAAGGTTACAGTGCCACCTACTGGTTACCGACGAGAATATTAGAGCTGCAACGTGTCACTGCATGGTGTATGTGATGTTTGCTAGGTGGAAATGTTAGGAGAAAATAGCCCATTCACATCAGAGTATAGAGGCTATAAGCAAATAATACGAGTATCTCAAACCAAGTTCCCTGCTGGAGAGGCTACCACCCATACATCTCAAATTGTAATCAGCATTAATGTACCAGCTCAGCAGAAATGTCTGCAAAGATTGAGCACAAGCCCCCCCCCCTCTAAAAAAAATATCGCGCCTAGGCTAAAAATGACGCAGCAAATTGTACCTGTGCCAGTAGCCTTCGATCGGACAATTTGCGCATACTAATAAAATACACAACGGGAGGAGAGCTCCATTCCATGACGCCACTACATTGAATATAGCGTGAATAGCAGCTCCACCACACCGGGCACAACTTACTCACGGAGATCACTTTGACGGCCGCTGCGAGAAGTCCAACATATTCCTCTTGATATTCTTTGCTCCGTTTAGCCAAGAGACTGATACTGAAAAAGCACAATGGTGAGTGTTTTTAATTTGGAATGCTGGTATTTCAGGTTCAACTACACATAAATGTTTTTTTTTTTAATGTTAGGCTTGCATTCTTGTTTTAACTGTCTGTTTTTATTCAACATATGTTTTCTTATCTTTTTTTTCTCCATTTCATTTGCAAAAACAATGCAATATCCTACAGTTTCTGTTCTATCGTCGTTTCTATACCACTGACCATTTTAACGCTCCCATGCGCAGTGTTCATTCCTACCCCCGACAGACGGTTCAGGGGGTGCAGTGCAGTGCAGTTTGTGTGCAACTCTAAAGAACTACAGTGACGCATCGAAAATAAACCATTTACTCTCACTGAAAGGAAGAATGTCATTTTGCATTCAGTGTAGCTAACATGTGAATTTACAATATTTGAAATGCATTCATCATGATTATGCATTGAATCATTCTGTTCTGGGAAGATGTTTATTCAAACCCTTTATTAAAACATATCCAACTAGAACTGACCAAGAACAAACTGTAATTGCAGATATTAATTAGGATTAACTATACAGTAGTATCACATACTCTCTTACTATCTAGTCTTCTCTTACTAATGAAGATAATGAGTGAGTGAGTGGGTGAGTTAGGGTGTTTCTCATTTTTTTCAGTCATGCTATCAATAACGAACGTGTTGCTTTGCAGGACAGGAATTGCAGCTTTGTGGTGGTTTCAGGGTGTGTTGAGAAATCTTAGCCTACAGGAGAATCTACAGACTGAATGGGTAAGACACAGAGTCTACAGACAGAATGGGTAAGACACAGAGTCTAGAGACTGAATGGGTAAGACACAGTCTAGAGACTGAATGGGTAAGATACAGAGTCTAGAGACTGAATGGGTAAGATACAGAGTCTAGAGACTGAATGGGTAAGATACAGAGTCTAGAGAATGAATGGGTAAGATACAGAGTCTACAGACTGAATGGGTAAGATACAGAGTCTAGAGACTGAATGGGTAAGATACAGAGTCTACAGACTGAATGGGTAAGATACAGAGTCTAGAGACTGAATGGGTAAGATACAGAGTCTAGAGACTGAATGGGTAAGATACAGAGTCTAGAGAATGAATGGGTAAGATACAGAGTCTACAGACTGAATGGGTAAGATACAGAGTCTACATTTACATTTAAGTCATTTAGCAGACGCTCTTATCCAGAGCGACTTACAAATTGGCTAGAGACTGAATGGGTAAGATACAGAGTCTACAGACTGAATGGGTAAGATACAGAGTCTAGAGACTGAATGGGTAAGATACAGAGTCTAGAGACTGAATGGGTAAGATACAGAGTCTAGAGAATGAATGGGTAAGATACAGAGTCTACAGAATGAATGGGTAAGATACAGAGTCTACAGACTGAATGGGTAAGATACAGAGTCTACGGACTGAATGGGTAAGATACAGAGTCTACGGACTGAATGGGTAAGATACAGAGTCTACAGACTGAATGGGTAAGATACAGAGTCTACGGACTGAATGGGTAAGATACAGAGTCTACGGACTGAATAGTTACAGAATCTACAGGTAAAATCTACAGACAGAATAGTTAAGTTACAGAATCTACAGGCAGAATCTACAATGAGTACTTTATCTAGTATTTTAACTAGTACTTTATCTAGTACTTTATCTAGTACTTCAAAGTTTGATAGAGCTGGGTTTCCATCTATGAAATGTCTAGCTGGATTGTGGTGGTGACTGCCTGGTGATCGTAGGAGTGAGTAAAAGTCAAGTTAATGAGACTGAGGGTTCCCCAGAAATAGCAGCCAGCTGGGACCCTGACCTGGCAAGTGTTGCCCAGACTTGGCGACCATCTCCCCCCCCAGTAGGCCCCTGTCCATCACTGTCTCCAGGGGGGGGGCAGCTAAAATGAGGCAGGTTTAAAAATAGTCTGTGACAAGGGCAGAGGGAATTATCACCAATCCCTAGAGGAGACAAGGAGTCATTCTTTTAGGGCCAGTTTCCCAGACCAAGATTACACCTCTCAATGGACTAAAAAGCATGCTCAGTTGTGGATCTCCATTGAAATAGCTTCTTAGCCCAGGACTAGGTTTAATCAGTATCTGTCTGGGAAAGTGATCTTTAGATGGTAGTGTGCCTGTGTGTGTCTGAATTAGGCCTATATAAACGGGGTGTATCAGGAGTCAAGGCCAATACATCACTGACTCATTGTCACACAGACTTAAGTCAGACATTATTTAGTGTTATCCTGCCGTGGTCTGGTCTGTTCTCATAGATGATTGTAGGGTATTTTTTAGTTTTCTGGCTTCGGCAGCTGCTGCTGCTGATGAGGCAGAGGCCTCCTCGAGAACATAATGGTGTCTGAAATGGCAGCCTATCCCCTATATGGTTGTCTGAAATGGCAGCCTATCCCCTATATGGTTGTCTGAAATGGCAGCCTATCCCCTATATGGTTGTCTGAAATGGCAGCCTATCCCCTATATGGTTGTCTGAAATGGCAGCCTATCCCCTATATGGTGTCTGAAATGGCAGCCTATCCCCTATATGGTGTCTGAAATGGCAGCCTATCCCCTATATGGGTGTCTGAAATGGCAGCCTATCCCCTATATGGGTGTCTGAAATGGCAGCCTATCCCCTATATGGTGTCTGAAATGGCAGCCTATCCCCTATATGGTGTCTGAAATGGCAGCCTATCCCCTATATGGTGTCTGAAATGGCAGCCTATCCCCTATATGGTTGTCCTATCCCTATATGGTGTCTGAAATGGCAGCCTATCCCTATATGGTGTCTGAAATGGCAGCCTATCCCCTATATGGTGTCTGAAATGGCAGCCTATCCCTATATGGTGTCTGAAATGGCCTATCCCTATATGGTGTCTGAAATGGCAGCCTATCCCCTATATGGTGTCTGAAATGGCAGCCTATCCCCTATATGGTGTCTGAAATGGCAGCCTATCCCCTATATGGTGTCTGAAATGGCAGCCTATCCCCTATATGGTGTCTGAAATGGCAGCCTATCCCCTATATGGGTGTCTGAAATGGCAGCCTATCCCTATATGGGTGTCTGAAATGGCAGCCTATCCTATATGGGTGTCTGAAATGGCAGCCTATGGTGTCTGAAATGGCAGCCTATCCCCTATATGGTGTCTGAAATGGCAGCCTATCCCCTATATGGTGTCTGAAATGGCAGCCTATCCCCTATATGGTGTCTGAAATGGCAGCCTATCCCCTATATGGGTGTCTGAAATGGCAGCCTATCCCCTATATGGGTGTCTGAAATGGCAGCCTATCCCCTATATGGTGTCTGAAATGGCAGCCTATCCCCTATATGGTGTCTGAAATGCAGCCTATCCCATGGTGTCTGAAATCCCCTATATGGTGTCTGAAATGGCAGCCTATCCCCTATATGGTGTCTGAAATGGCAGCCTATCCCCTATATGGTGTCTGAAATGGCAGCCTATCCCCTATATGGTGTCTGAAATGGCAGCCTATCCCCTATATGGTGTCTGAAATGGCAGCCTATCCCCTATATGGGTGTCTGAAATGGCAGCCTATCCCCTATATGGGTGTCTGAAATGGCAGCCTATCCCCTATATGGTGTCTGAAATGGCAGCCTATCCCCTATATGGTGTCTGAAATGGCAGCCTATCCCTATATGGTGTCTGAAATGGCAGCCCCCTATATGGTGTCTGAAATGGCAGCCTATCCCCTATATGGTGTCTGAAATGGCAGCCTATCCCCTATATGGTGTCTGAAATGGCAGCCTATCCCTATATGGTGTCTGAAATGGCAGCCTATCCCTATATGGTGTCTGAAATGGCAGCCTATCCCCTATATGGTGTCTGAAATGGCAGCCTATCCCCTATATGGTGTCTGAAATGGCAGCCTATCCCCTATATGGTGTCTGAAATGGCAGCCTATCCCCTATATGGTGTCTGAAATGGCAGCCTATCCCTATCCCCTATATGGTGTCTGAAATGGCAGCCTATCCCCTATATGGTGTCTGAAATGGCAGCCTATCCTATATGGTGTCTGAAATGGCAGCCTATCCCCTATATGGGTGTCTGAAATGGCAGCCTATCCCCTATATGGTGTCTGAAATGGCAGCCTATCCCCTATATGGTGTCTGAAATGGCAGCCTATCCCCTATATGGTGTCTGAAATGGCAGCCTATCCCCTATATGGTGTCTGAAATGGCAGCCTATCCCTATATGGTGTCTGGTGTCTGAAATGGCAGCCTATCCCCTATATGGTGTCTGAAATGGCAGCCTATCCCCTATATGGTTGTCTGAAATGGCAGCCTATCCCCTATATGGTGTCTGAAATGGCAGCCTATCCCTATATGGTGTCTGAAATGGCAGCCTATATGGTGTCTGAAATGGCAGCCTATCCCTATATGGTGTCTGAAATGGCAGCCTATCCCCTATATGGTGTCTGAAATGGCAGCCTATCCCCTATATGGTGTCTGAAATGGCAGCCTATCCCCTATATGGTGTCTGAAATGGCAGCCTATCCCCTATATGGTGTCTGAAATGGCAGCCTATCCCCTATATGGTGTCTGAAATGGCAGCCTATCCCCTATATGGTGTCTGAAATGGCAGCCTATCCCCTATATAGTACTTTTTACCAGCACCTTATAGGTGCTGACCTTGCTGTTTTGAAATGCAGTCAGAGAGAGGAGAGGATGGCAGTTATTTCAGTACGTTCTTGGCTGGTCATTATCGCTGCAGCAGGCGGCCATTTCCTGTCTCGACTCCTCCTCCTCTCCTGTCTCGACTCCTCCTCCTCTCCTGTCTCGACTCCTCCTCCTCTCCTGCTGCTGGTCATTATCTCTGCTGCAGGCAGCCATTTCCGTCTCGACTCCTCCTCCTCTCCTGCTGCTGGTCATTATCTCTGCTGCAGGCAGCCATTTCCGTCTCGACTCCTCCTCCTCTCCTGTCTCGACTCCTCCTCCTCTCCTGTCTCGACTCCTCCTCCTCTCCTGTCTCGACTCCTCCTCCTCTCCTGTCTCGACTCCTCCTCCTCTCCTGCTGCTGGTCATTATCTCTGCAGCAGGCGGCCATTTCTGTCTCGACTCCTCTTGTTTGTCAAGGCTCAGAATGCCATAGGATACCGTGTGTACCACATATACTGTGTGTTTGTACAACGTGCACTATTAGGGCGTACACACTGTGACTGACAGACTACCCTGTCTTGTAATGAACCTGTCTGGCCACCTAGACATCAACAGATTCTGGCAGTTTGGACTCAGTCACCTTGTAAAGTAAAACACTGCTACTATTCCAGTAATATCTTTCCATATATTTCTCATGCAACAAATAGATACTTACAGTACTTACAATCTGTGTCATAGAAAGAGCAGGTGTTCTTAATGTTTTGTCCACTCAGAGGTGTTCTTAATGTTTTGTCCACTCAGTGTATCATAATCATTTACACACATCTGAATTCTTGGACTTCTCAGACCACACTGTAATATCCTCCATGCTGTCAGGTGTTATCACTGTCTATTTCCTTCACATTGTCTCTTCTCCTTCTCTCCCCGTCTTCTCTCCACAGCGTGAGTGTATCTCTGTTCACGTGGGCCAGGCTGGAGTCCAGATGGGCAACACCTGTTGGGAGCTGTACTGCCTGGAGCATGGGATCCAGCCGGACGGACAGATGCCCAGTGACAAGCCCACAGGTAACCTCGACGACTCCTTCACCACCTTTTTCAGCGCCACGGGCACCGGGAAGTACGTGCCACGCGCCATCTTCGTCGACCTGGAGCCCACCGTTATCGGTAAGTTGTTTAGTCTTTTTACCGAAACTTTTATCCTTTTGAAAAACATTTCAACATTTACGACGCCTCTACTGAAGCAAATCTCAGATGTGCCAGTGCATTCAGTTTCTAAATGTGTACAGAACATCATCCCCTGGTATCTGGTCTTCTCTCCATATAGAAAAATAATGTTTTCTCTTTCTCCAGATGAGGTGAGGACAGGCACCTATCGCCAGCTGTTCCACCCTGAGCAGCTGATCTCAGGCAAGGAGGATGCTGCCAACAACTACGCCCGCGGTCACTACACCATCGGCAAGGAGATCATTGACTCCGTCCTGGACAGGATCCGTAAACTGGTAAGAATGATTAAAGAATTAATTGTTGACAATTATGAAATTGTAGACATATGATAAACAAGAAGCTTTTCTCCCATAACCTTCGTAACCCATAACCCTCGTAACCCATAACCCATAACCCTCGTAACCCATAACCCCCATAACCCATAACCCCCATAACCCTGTGTAACCCATAACCCCCATAACCCTCGTAACCCATAACCCCCATAACCCATAACCCTCGTAACCCATAACCCCGTAACCCATAACCCCTGTAACCCATAACCCCGTAACCCATAACCCCTGTAACCCATAACCCCGTAACCCATAACCCCGTAACCCATAACCCCGTAACCCATAACCCCGTAACCCATAACCCCGTAACCCATAACCCCGTAACCCATAACCCCGTAACCCATAACCCTCGTAACCCATAACCCCCGTAACCCATAACCCCGTAACCCATAACCCCGTAACCCATAACCCCGTAACCCATAACCCCCGTAACCCATAACCCCCGTAACCCATAACCCCCTGCGTTATTCCCAATATCAATTGATAACGGTTGAACCATCCAAACCAAAGGAGGAGAATAGACAGCCTTGTGGTACACCACTGTTGATGTTATACTGAACTAAATTAGAAACGCAACATTTAAATTCAAAGATTTTACTGAGTTACAGTTCATATAAGGAAATCAGTTAGGCCCTAATCTGTAGATTTCACATGACTGGGAACATAGATACCTTTTTTTTTTTCTCTTTTTTTTTTTTTTTAAGTAGGGGCGTGGATCAGAAAACCATCTGGTGTGATTTACCATTTACCTAATGCAGTGCGACACATCTCCTTCCAATAGAGTCGATCAGGTTGTTGATTGTGGCCTGTGGAATGTTGTCTCACTCCTCTTCAATGGCTGTGCGATGTTGCTGGATATTGGCGGGAAACTGGAACACGCTGTCGTACACGTCGATCCATAGCAACTCAAACATGCTCAAAAGGTGACATGTCTAGCGAGTACGCAGGCCATGGAAGAACTGGGACATTTTCAGCTTCCAGGAATTGTGTACAGATCCTTGGGACATGGGGCCGTGCATTATCATGCTGAAACATGAGGTGATGGCGGCGGATGAATGGCACAACAATGGGCCTCAGGATCTCATCCACGCTGTACACGTGGTCTGCGGTTGTGAGACCGGTTGGACATGCTGGCACATTTTTCTAAAATTACGTTGGAGGCGGCTTGTGGTAGAGAAATTAGCATTCAATTCTCTGGCAACAGCTCTCGTGGACATTTCTGCAGACATTTTAGAGGAGCCTTCTATTGTTCCCATCACAAGGTGCACCTGTGTAATGCTCATGCTATTTTACTCAGCTTCTTGATATGTGACACCTGTCAGGTGGATGAATTATGTTGGCAAAGGAGAAATGCTCACTAACGGGGGACGTAAACACATTGGTGAAAAACATTTGAGGGAAATAAATAAACTTCTTGTGTTTATGGAGCATGAGGAACATTTCTGGGATGTTTTATTTCAGCTCATGAAACATGGGACCAACACTTTACATGTTGCGTTTTTATATTTTTGTTCAGTGTAATTGCCCCTAAATTCATTGTGTCTGATAATGCTGTGTTGATGTGCTGTGATGTCTCCCTCAGGCTGACCAGTGTACTGGTCTCCAAGGTTTCCTGGTTTTCCACAGCTTTGGAGGAGGCACCGGTTCTGGTTTCACCTCCCTGCTGATGGAACGTCTGTCTGTCGACTTTGGCAAGAAGTCTAAGCTGGAGTTTGCCATCTATCCAGCTCCCCAGGTGTCCACGGCTGTAGTGGAGCCCTACAACTCCATCCTGACCACTCACACCACACTGGAGCACTCTGACTGTGCCTTCATGGTGGACAATGAGGCCATCTATGACATCTGCCGTAGGAACCTTGACATTGAGCGTCCCTCGTACACCAACCTCAACAGGCTGATCAGTCAGATCGTCTCCTCCATCACTGCCTCCCTGCGTTTCGATGGAGCCCTGAATGTTGATCTGACAGAGTTCCAGACCAACTTGGTGCCCTACCCCCGTATCCACTTCCCTCTGGCCACATATGCACCAGTCATCTCTGCTGAGAAGGCCTATCACGAGCAGCTGTCAGTGGCTGAGATCACCAATGCCTGCTTTGAGCCGGCCAATCAGATGGTGAAGTGTGACCCTCGTCACGGCAAATACATGGCCTGCTGTCTCCTGTACCGTGGTGACGTTGTTCCCAAGGATGTCAATGTGGCGATCGCTGCCATCAAAACCAAGAGGAGCATCCAGTTTGTGGACTGGTGTCCCACTGGCTTCAAGGTGGGTATCAACTACCAGCCCCCTACGGTGGTTCCTGGAGGAGACCTGGCCAAGGTCCAGAGGGCTGTGTGCATGCTGAGTAACACCACAGCCATCGCTGAGGCCTGGGCCCGTCTAGACCACAAGTTTGACCTGATGTATGCCAAGAGAGCCTTTGTGCACTGGTACGTTGGTGAGGGCATGGAGGAGGGAGAGTTCTCTGAGGCCAGAGAAGACATGGCAGCCCTGGAGAAGGATTATGAAGAGGTGGGCATCGACTCGTTTGAGGAGGGGGAAGAAGGAGAAGAGTATTAAACAACGAATTCGCTGGTTTGGTTCCGGAACAAAATGAATGTTACAAGGTTAATTGCCAAATGAGTCCAAAGGAGCAGTCAAATATTTTGGTTATTTTATCTTAATTATTAAACCGTATTTAATGTGTATGTTGTTGACACTGAATTTAATATCCACATCATGAAATTCCACATCTTTAGACAATTTAGAAATGAAAAATTTGCTGAAAAAGTTTTTCTCTTTTCTTTGATTTTAAGAATACTGTTGCCTTGCCAACCAATGTTTTCCTTTTTTTTTTTTACTGAGTTATTCTAAACCAATGTTTTATTAAACGCTAAAGCAGAAGTTGTACAGGAACATGCTAGTTTTTATAATGAGGCCCTCATCAATAATGTCCAAGCTCAATAAAGTTATCCTCAAAACAAATCGCTTTCATTCTTCTTTATTCATAGCCTACTGCACCAAGACTTGACTAGATGTTAGTGTGTTTTACTGTAGCCAAGGTTTTACTGTAGCCAACAAGGATATTTTATGAATGAATACAGTAGGCTAAATGCTAATTAGCCCCTAGTATATTATCCTACTGTACCAGTATTCTGGTATTTTGATTACTGCTATCAATGTTGGATTTATTAAATCTCAGCCTTCATAAATGTGGAGGATTTATGTTTGAGGCTAATTCGATCACTGGATATCCACTTTGCGGCTTCAATGCTCGCACCTTCAGATTTGGTTTATTCCAAGTGAACGTCATACTCCCTTAAACGACATTCGCTTGGAAAAGACGAGAAATAGCTGCAATGTGGTACGTGGAAAAAGCTGGTAATATTGCAGAGGAAGTCTTAGTCAATCAATTTTACATCTAGGATGTTCGGTGCAGTAAGTGATTTTTTTTTTTGTTTTGTTGCTAGTCTCTCGTTTAATGACAAGACTTCATTGATGAATCCCGTCCATATTTGCCTACTCCTACTAGGAGTAGTAATGTCGACCAATCACAGATGAAAGGGTGTAGACCTCGGCTACTGAACTTCGACTTGACTCAAGAAAAAAATGTGTTGGCAAAGAGCAGGAAAGAACCAAAAAAAAAATCACAAAATGTTGTTATAATATGTGGCAGACTGGTCTCATAGACTAGACGTAACATAGTAACTGTAAATCCGGGATGCTCAAATTAGTATGATAGGTTACGTTTGGTTAGGGTTACATACCATACAAGGTTACTTAAGGCAAAAACAAAAGTAGGTCGAGGTGGATGGGTAGGTGTATAACGCTAACGTCTAGCAACCCTCCTTTTTTTGCTACTTCGCAACTACGTAGCATGTTAGTTAACCTAATGAGGTGTAAGTTCATTAACCTCATAGTCCGCCCCATCCCGCATGCGGTATCGTTACTACAGCCTCAAGCTCATTACCATAACGCAACGTTAGCGATTTCTAAAAATCGCAAATGAAATGAAATAAATATGCCTGCTCTCAAGCTTATCCTTTTCTTAACAATCCTGTCGTCTCAGATTTTCAAAATATGCTTTTGAACCAGAGAAAATCAATAATTTGTGTAAGAGTGGTGATAGCTAGCTTAGCATTTAGCGTTAGCATTTAGCACGCAACATATTCACAAAAACCAGCCAAGGAATCAAATAAAATAATTTACCTTTGAAGAACTTCAGATGTTTCAATGAGGAGACTCTCAGTTACATAGCAGATGTCCAGTTTTTCCTGAAAGATTCTTGTGTAGGACACATCGTTCCGTTTTGTTACTATGCATTTGGCTACCGAAACTAACTGAAAATTCAGTCACCTACACATCGAACTTTTATCCGAAATAACTCCATAATATCGACTGAAACATGGAAAACGTTGTTTGAATCAATCCTGAAGGTGGTTTGTCATATATCTCTCCATTGAAACCCCAGTCCTTGAAGCAAGCTTTGTTCTCTGATTCGAATGGAAAAATACTGGGAGCTGACTTTTGCGCACCAATTGCCACGCAGACACCAAGCGGGACACTTGGCAATTGTAGTCTCTTATGGTCAATCTTCCAATGATATGCCTACAAATATGTCACAATGCTGCAGACACCTTGGGGAAACAAGACAAAGTGTCCGTTCATTCCTGTCGCATTCACAGCCATATAAGGCGATCATGGAAAACGTAGCCTCAGAAATCCTGTTCATTTCCTGGTCGGTCAAACATCTTGGTTTTGCCCGAAGCATTTGTTCTAGGGCACTCACAGTGAAAATCTTTGCAGTTCTGGAAACGTAAGAGTGTCTTCTTTCCAAAACTATCAATTCCAAGCATATTCGAGCATCTTTTCGTGACAAAATATTGCGCTTAAAACGGGCACGTCTTTTTATCCAAAAATGAAATACTGCCCCTATAGGTCTAACAGGTTAATCGTTCCCCTAACCTTAACGCTTTTAACTATCCCTAACCTTAACCTTTAACCCCTAGAGCTAGCTAATGTTAGCGTTAGCCACAACAAATTGACATTTTAACATATCATACATTTTGCAAAGTCGTAACAAATCACACGAAATGGATGATGGACATCCACAAATGAATACAAAGTCGTAACATATTGTACAAATTGTAACAAATCACACGAAATGGATGATGGACATCCACAAATTAATACGAAACGTAACATATCATACTAAATGGAGTGTCTTGGATTTACGTACAGAATAATACAAAATCCTCTGAGACCACGTTGTGATATGGGGTATCAGTCTACTCAGTGTCACCCACAGAAAACAACTTTGAAGAGTGTACAAAAATGAGCTTTGTGGCTCTTATTTCAGGACTTTGACTGTGGGAAAATCACCTCACCAGTCAGTCCATTTAGTGTATTAGACGTTCATATTGCACTGTACAGCCATACCTATGGATCTTGGGTTCCTGAAATGGGGTATCAGCCTACTCGGTGACAACCACAGAACACAGCCGTGAAGAGTGTACACCAATATTAGCATCAAATAGCTCTTATTGCAGGACATTGACAAAGTCAGTTATGATGCTAATATTTGTGTAAACTCTTTACAGTTATGTTCTGTGGGTGTCACTGATACCCCATTTCATGGACACAAGATTCATAGGCAAGGCTGTACAGTACATACAGTCCCCAATGCAATTCTGAAGTCTAATGCATCCACATTGCAATTTCATCAGAATTATTATTATTATTATTAATTATAAAAATTTGTCAAATGAATTAATTATTGTCTTATGTTGAACTTAAATAACAACATTCCAAACGTGTTCAGCATTTATCTCGTCAAAATATGGCATGATATTACTATTTGTATCAGTTTCAATGTCGGACTTTTATTTTGAAGGCAAACCACTAATTCCGCTATTGTGGCTAATTGTTATTACACAACTGACTCTATTCAACTGAAATGTGTCTTCCACATTTAACCCAACCCTTTTGAATCAGAGAGGTGCGTGAGGGGCTGCCTTAATCTACATCAACGGCACCCAGGGAACAGTAGGTTAAAACTGCCTTGCTCAGGGGCAGAACATGTTTACTTGTCGGCTCGGGGATTCAACCCAGCAACCTTCCGGTTACTAGCCCAACTCTCTAACCACGGCTGCTACGGCAGGTTAGCTTCAAATAGGTGGGGCAAAAGCAGGCAAAAGCAATCGAGCAGCGCGCCATGACATTGATCACCCAATGGTGTGTTAGATACTACCCACAGGTGTTTGATTGACACACCCTTATTATCGTATTGGAGGAATAAATTAAAAAATATATAAATGAATTGCTGTTATAATAAATACATAATACATATACTGAACAAAAATAACATGCAACGATTTTACTGAGTCACAGTTCATATAAAGAAATCAGTCAATTGAAATAATATTCATTAGGCTCTAATCTATGGATTTCACATGACTGGGCAGGGGCGCAGCCATGGATAGGCCTGGGAGGGCATAGGCCCACCCACTGGGGAGCCCAGCCAATCAGAAGTAGTTTTTTTTTCCCTCAAAAGGGATTTATTACAGAGAGAAATACTCCTCAGTTTTCTGTCCGGGTGGCTGGTTTCAGATGATCGCGCCAAGAAGCCGGATGTGGAGGACTTCCGTGGTTACAGGTTGTACTGCCAAATTCTCTAAAACAACATTGCTCATGGTAGTTAAATGAACATTCAATTATCTGGTAGCTCTGGTGGACATTCCTGAAGTCATTATGCCAATTCCATTTGCCCTCAACTTGAGACATCTGTGGCATTGTGTTGTGTGACAAAACTGCACATTTTAGAGTGGCATTTTATTGTCCACCGCACAAGGTGCACCTGTGTAATGGTCATGCTGTTTAATCAGCCTCTTGATGTTCCACACCTGTCAGGTGGATGGATGATCTTGGCAAAGGAGAAATGCTCACTAACAGAGATGTAAACAAATGTGTGCACAACATTTTGAGAGAAATACGTTTTTTTTTTTTGCATTATGAAACATTTCTGGGATCTTTTGTTTCACCTCATAAAACATAGGACCAATACTTTACATGTTGCGTTTATATTTTTGTTCAGTATATATATATGAGCACATAATGTTCAAAAGTGGTTCATGCAAATTGTCATGTCCAGGATGAATACTTTATTTTTTAAATCATGTTTATCACACAGTTATGCCAACTAAAATATACAGTATATCCCATTAAAGACTGAAGACAGAGTGAATATGAGAACATTTGAATTTGTTCTTAACTGACATGCCTAGTTAAATAAAGATAAAATAAAAACCTGGTCTCTTCATATTATTCCGTAAGTAAATCACTCCATTTAATCATTTCATTATGATATGCATTAATTTTATGATGTCCATTACCCATTTCGTATGATACGTTATAAATTATAATTTGTATTAATATGTTACGAATTTGCAAATGTGCAATATGTAATATATCTGGGAGCGTATGAACCATGTGGAATATTTCTTTAACCATTGAAAACAGGTACTGACAAGAGGCTAATGAATATTATTTCAATTGACTGATTTCTTTATATGAACTGTGACTCAGTAAAATCGTTGCATGTTATTTTTGTTCAGTATATGTATTATGTATTTATTATAACAGCAATTCATTTATATATTTTTTAATTTATTCCTCCAGTCAAAACTGTTCGCTGCTCTGGCCCCCCAATGGTGGAACAAACTCCCTCACGACGCCAGGACAGCGGAGTCAATCACCACCTTCCGGAGACACCTGAAACCCCACCTCTTTAAGGAATACCTAGGATAGGATAAAGTAATCCTTCTCACCCCCCTTAAAAGATTTAGATGCACTATTGTAAAGTGGCTGTTCCACTGGATGTCATAAGGTGAACGCACCAATTTGTAAGTCGCTCTGGATAAGAGCGTCTGCTAAATGACTTAAATGTAAATATAAAATGTATTGTGATGTCATTAAGGGGTATTGTGATGTCATTAAGGGGTATTGTGATGTCATTAAGGGGTATTGTGATGTCATTAAGGGGTATTAAATGTTAAATGTTAAATGAGGAGCAATGTGAGCCTGTCAGAGGTCATCACGCTGATGGAGATGGTGAAGGAGGCTTTCGTGGTCCACGACAAAAAAAACATTTTTTTTCTTAATTTCACCTTTATTTTAACCAGATAGGCCAGTTGAGAACAAGTTCTCATTTACAATTGCGACCTGGCCAAGATAAAGCATAGCAGTGCGACACAAACAACAACAGTTACACATAAACAAACGTACAGTCAATAACACAATAGAAAAAAAAATCTACGTACAAATGTAGTAAGATTAGGGAGATAAGGCAATAAATAGGCCATAGTGGCAAAATAATTACAATTTAGCAATGAAGAAGCAGGTGTTCCTTCCATTGACGAGGAGCTGATATTGTCTGTATGGTGCCAATAGCCAGCGTCTCTAGGCGTTGTTTAGAGGTCCTACAGGATTTAGTGACATTGTTGACAGAACAGTGGTTCCTGGTAGTGGTTTTCAAGTCCTTCTCTAGTTATACAGTTTTCTATGTTCCCATATTGGAGGTTGTCTCCCTGCTGCAACAGAGCGATTTTTCATTGACTTCATCCACAACTGCTCTCCTTTTTACCTTAACAGACCTAGAGATTTCGTTTTTTAAATATAATCTAATCTTTGAGTACTAACAATTAATAATAAATCATTTCAATACACTTGGTGCCGGTAAATAGGGTCTTCAAGCTAATCGCCCTTCTTTGCTTCAACCACCCAGTTTATAAAGGAGTTCATACCATGGCATTGTCGAATACTTGTTTCTGATTGGCTTGAAGGGCATTACAGAGTGCATTGTCGAATACTTGTTTCTGATTGGCTTGAAGGGCATTCCAGAGTGTGCATTATTTGCACTATAATTGTAGCGATCGTCTGTGGGTGAAGAAGGTGAGGACCAAAGCGCAGCGTGGTAAGTGTTCATATTTGTAATAAAATAACTGAACACTGAACTAAACAAAAACCGACAAACGAACAGTCCCGTAAGGTGAAAATGAAAAACACTAAACAGGAAATAATCACCCACGAAACACAGGTGAGGAAAAGGCTACCTAAGTATGATTCTCAATCAGAGACAACCAGGCTACCTAAGTATGATTCTCAATCAGAGACAACCAGGCTACCTAAGTATGATTCTCAATCAGAGACAATGAACGACACCTGCCTCTGATTGAGAACCATACCAGGCCAAACACAAAAAACACAACATAGAAACAAGAACATAGACAACCCACCCAACTCACACCCTGACCAAACTAAAACAAAGACATAACAAATGAACTAAGGTCAGAACGTGACACATGCATTGCTTGCTGTTTGGGGTTTTAGGCTGGGTTTCTGTAGAGCACTTTGAGATATATCAGCTCATGTAAGAAGGGCTTTATAAATACATTTGATTGATTGCTTGATACAGAAATCCTTTGACTTCACTGCCTCTTCAATGGTAAGGTGCCTGCTGTGGTGCCCACCAGACCATCCGGTGAGGCACCAAGGATCCCAGGCCCTGTGACCCAAAGCCCTGACTCCTGCACATCCATCCCTGTAGCCATTTTGAATCCCTTGACACCCTCCTCTTCATTATCTGTGCCCCAGACAACACCCCATTCAATGACTGTGATTTGAAGACCCTATTTAGCAGCGACGGAATAACGCGCTTAATTGCCGTCGACCTTCCCTCTCCTCTTGGTGCGCCAGTTAGGGTTGGTGCGCTGTCCAACTGTTGCCTGCCGTGTAGCCTCCTGCTGTTCCACTGACAGCGCAATGTCACCCAGGATGCCTGCATGCCCCCAGGTGCCCTTGTTTATTTGATCAATGTCCGGTACAGACAGGGATGACAGGGTGGTTGTTCTGGCTCAGGTTCAAGGAGACATGTCATTCCACTGAACCTTCCGCAAAGACGGTTCGTTGATGCGTCGGCGCGCTTCAGTTCAGCAGTCGGCTAGCTAGCCGAACCGAACCAGTGTGCTCACATGCTCCCTAAAAAGATGTTTGCTAGCTAGCCGAACCAAACCAGTGTGCTCACATGCTCCCTAAAAAGATGTTTGCTAGCTAGCCGAACCAAACCAGTGTGCTCACATGCTCCTTAAAAAGATGTTTGCTAGCTAGCCGAACCGAACCAGTGTGCTCACATGCTCCCTAAAAAGATGTTTGCTTGAAAAAAAGGGGGGGGAAGTGTCAATATTACCCCGGGACAGTAGAGGGTGATGAGCTGGTCATATCAATCTACGGCTGGACAAAACCCCGGGACAGTAGAGGGTGATGAGCTGGTCATATCAATCTACGGCTGGACAAAACCCCGGGACAGTAGAGGGTGATGAGCTGGTCATATCAATCTACGGCTGGACAAAACCCCGGGACAGTAGAGGATGATGAGCTGGTAATATCAATCTACGGCTGGACAAAACCCGGGGACAATAGAGGGTGATGAGCTGGTAATAGCAATCTACGGCTGGACAAAACCCCGGGACAATAGAGGGTGATGAGCTGGTAATAGCAATCTACGGCTGGACAAAACCCCGGGAGAGTAGAGGGTGATGAGCTGGTAATAGCAATCTACGGCTGGACAAAACCCGGGACAATAGAGGGTGATGAGCTGGTAATATCAATCTACGGCTGGACAAAACCCCGGGACAGTAGAGGGTGATGAGCTGGTAATATCAATCTACGACCGGACAAAACTCAGGGACAGTAGAGGGTGATGAGCTGGTAATATCAATCTACGGCCGGACAAAACCCCTGGACAATAGAGGGTGATGAGCTGGTAATATCAATCTACGGCCGGACAAAACCCCGGGACAATAGAGGGTGATGAGCTGGTAATATCAATCTAGGGCTGGACAAAACCCCGGGACAATAGAGGGTGATGAGCTGGTAATATCAATCTACGGCTGGACAAAACCCCGGGACAATAGAGGGTGATGAGCTGGTAATAGCAATCTACGGCTGGACAAAACCCCGGGAGAGTAGAGGGTGATGAGCTGGTAATAGCAATCTACGGCTGGACAAAACCCCGGGACAATAGAGGGTGATGAGCTGGTAATATCAATCTACGGCTGGACAAAACCCCGGGACAGTAGAGGGTGATGAGCTGGTAATATCAATCTACGACCGGACAAAACTCAGGGACAGTAGAGGGTGATGAGCTGGTAATATCAATCTACGGCCGGACAAAACCCCTGGACAATAGAGGGTGATGAGCTGGTAATATCAATCTACGGCCGGACAAAACCCGGGACAATAGAGGGTGATGAGCTGGTAATATCAATCTAGGGCTGGACAAAACCCCGGGACAATAGAGGGTGATGAGCTGGTAATATCAATCTACGGCTGGACAAAACCCCGGGACAATAGAGGGTGATGAGCTGGTAATAGCAATCTACGGCTGGACAAAACCCCGGGAGAGTAGAGGGTGATGAGCTGGTAATAGCAATCTACGGCTGGACAAAACCCCGGGACAATAGAGGGTGATGAGCTGGTAATATCAATCTACGTCTGGACAAAACCCCGGGACAGTAGAGGGTGATGAGCTGGTAATATCAATCTACGGCCGGACAAAACTCCGGGACAGTAGAGGGTGATGAGCTGGTAATATCAATCTACGGCCGGACAAAACCCCTGGACAATAGAGGATGATGAGCTGGTAATATCAATCTACGGCTGGACAAAACCCCGGGACAATAGAGGGTGATGAGCTGGTAATAGCAATCTACGGCTGGACAAAACCCCGGGAGAGTAGAGGGTGATGAGCTGGTAATAGCAATCTACGGCTGGACAAAACCCCGGGACAATAGAGGGTGATGAGCTGGTAATATCAATCTACGGCTGGACAAAACCCCGGGACAGTAGAGGGTGATGAGCTGGTAATATCAATCTACGACTGGACAAAACTCCGGGACAGTAGAGGGTGATGAGCTGGTAATATCAATCTACGGCCGGACAAAACCCCGGGACAATAGAGGGTGATGAGCTGGTAATATCAATCTAGGGCTGGACAAAACCCCGGGACAATAGAGGGTGATGAGCTGGTAATATCAATCTACGGCTGGACAAAACCCCGGGACAGTAGAGGGTGATGAGCTGGTAATATCAATCTACGGCCGGACAAGACCCTGGGACAATAGAGGGTGATGAGCTGGTAATAGCAATCTACGGCCGGACAAAACCCCGGGACAATAGAGGGTGATGAGCTGGTAATATCAATCTACGGCTGGACAAAACCCCGGGACAATAGAGGGTGATGAGCTGGTAATATCAATCTACGGCTGGACAAAACCCCGGGACAATAGAGGGTGATGAGCTGGTAATAGCAATCTACGGCTGGACAAAACCCCGGGAGAGTAGAGGGTGATGAGCTGGTAATAGCAATCTACGGCTGGACAAAACCCTGGGACAATAGAGGGTGATGAGCTGGTAATATCAATCTACGGCTGGACAAAACCCCGGGACAGTAGAGGGTGATGAGCTGGTAATATCAATCTACGGCCGGACAATACTCCGGGACAGTAGAGGGTGATGAGCTGGTAATATCAATCTACGGCCGGACAAAACCCCTGGACAATAGAGGATGATGAGCTGGTAATATCAATCTACGGCTGGACAAAACCCCGGGACAATAGAGGGTGATGAGCTGGTAATATCAATCTACGGCTGGACAAAACTCCGGGACAGTAGAGGGTGATGAGCTGGTAATATCAATCTACGGCCGGACAAAACCCCTGGACAATAGAGGGTGATGAGCTGGTAATATCAATCTACGGCCGGACAAAACCCCGGGACAATAGAGGGTGATGAGCTGGTAATATCAATCTAGGGCTGGACAAAACCCCGGGACAGTAGAGGGTGATGAGCTGGTAATATCAATCTACGGCTGGACAAAACCCCGGGACAGTAGAGGGTGATGAGCTGGTAATATCAATCTACGGCTGGACAAAACCCCGGGAGAGTAGAGGGTGATGAGCTGGTAATAGCAATCTACGGCTGGACAAAACCCCGGGACAATAGAGGGTGATGAGCTGGTAATAGCAATCTACGGCTGGAAAAAAACCCCGGGACAATAGAGGGTGATGAGCTGGTAATATCAATCTACGACTGGAGAAAACCCCGGGAGGGTAGACGGTGATGAGCTGGTAATATCAATCTACTGCCGGACAAAACCCCGGGCCAGTAGAGGGTGATGAGCTGGTAATATCAATCTACGGCTGGACAAAACCCCGGGACAATAGAGGGTGATGATCTGGTAATAGCAATCTACGGCTGGACAAAACCCCGGGACAGTAGAGGGTGATGAGCTGGTAATATCAATCTACGGCTGGACAAAACCCCGGGACAATAGAGGGTGATGAGCTGGTAATAGCAATCTACGGCTGGACAAAACCCCGGGACAGTAGAGGGTGATGAGCTGGTAATATCAATCTACGGCTGGACAAAACCCCGGGACAATAGAGGGTGATGAGCTGGTAATATCAATCTAGGGCTGGACAAATCCCCGGGACAAAAGAGGGTGATGAGCTGGTAATATCAATCTACGGCTGGACAAAACCCCGGGACAATAGAGGGTGATGATCTGGTAATAGCAATCTACGGCTGGACAAAACCCCGGGACAGTAGAGGGTGATGAGCTGGTAATATCATTCTACGGCCGGACAAAACCCCGGGACAGTAGAGGGTGATGAGCTGGTAATATCAATCTACGGCTGGACAAAACCCCGGGACAGTAGAGGGTGATGAGCTGGTAATATCAATCTACGGCTGGACAAAACCCGGGACAGTAGAGGGTGATGAGCTGGTAATATCAATCTAGGGCTGGACAAAACCCCCGGGACAAAAGAGGGTGATGAGCTGGTAATATCAATCTACGGCTGGACAAAACCCCGGGACAATAGAGGGTGATGATCTGGTAATAGCAATCTACGGCTGGACAAAACCCCGGGACAGTAGAGGGTGATGAGCTGGTAATATCAATCTACGGCCGGACAAAACCCCGGGACAATAGAGGGTGATGAGCTGGTAACAGCAATCTACGGCTGGACAAAACCCCGGGACAGTAGAGGGTGATGAGCTGGTAATATCAATCTACGGCTGGACAAAACCCCGGGACAATAGAGGGTGATGAGCTGGTAATATCAATCTACGGCTGGACAAAACCCCGGGACAATAGAGGGTGATTAGCTGGTAATATCAATGTACAGCCGGAAAAGACCCCGGGCCAGTAGAGGGTGATGAGCTGGTAATATCAATCTACGGCCGGACAAAACCCCGGGACAATAGAGGGTGATGAGCTGGTAATAGCAATCTACGGCTGGACAAAACCCCGGGACAATAGAGGGTGATGAGCTGGTAATATCAATCTACGGCTGGACAAAACCCCGGGACAATAGAGGGTGATGAGCTGGTAATATCAATGTACGGCCGGAAAAGACCCCGGGCCAGTAGAGGGTGATGAGCTGGTAATATCAATCTACGGCCGGACAAAACCCCGGGACAATAGAGGGTGATGAGCTGGTAATAGCAATCTACGGCTGGACAAAACCCCGGGACAGTAGAGGGTGATGAGCTGGTAATAGCAATCTACGGCTGGACAAAACCCCGGGACAATAGAGGGTGATGAGCTGGTAATATCAATCTACGGCTGGACAAAACCCCGGACAAAAGAGGGTGATGAGCTGGTAATATCAATCTACGGCCGGACAAAACCCCGGGACAATAGAGGGTGATGAGCTGGTAATATCAATCTACGGCTGGACAAAACTCCGGGACAGTAGAGGGTGATGAGCTGGTAATATCAATCTACGGCCGGACAAAACCCCTGGACAATAGAGGGTGATGAGCTGGTAATATCAATCTACGGCCGGACAAAACCCCGGGACAATAGAGGGTGATGAGCTGGTAATATCAATCTAGGGCTGGACAAAACCCCGGGACAGTAGAGGGTGATGAGCTGGTAATATCAATCTACGGTTGGACAAAACCCCGGGACAGTAGAGGGTGATGAGCTGGTAATATCAATCTACGGCTGGACAAAACCCCGGGACAATAGAGGGTGATAAGCTGGTAATAGCAATCTACGGCTGGAAAAAAACCCCGGGACAATAGAGGGTGATGAGCTGGTAATATCAATCTACGACTGGACAAAACCCCGGGAGGGTAGACGGTGATGAGCTGGTAATATCAATCTACTGCCGGACAAAACCCCGGGCCAGTAGAGGGTGATGAGCTGGTAATATCAATCTACGGCTGGACAAAACCCCGGGACAATAGAGGGTGATGATCTGGTAATAGCAATCTACGGCTGGACAAAACCCCGGGACAGTAGAGGGTGATGAGCTGGTAATATCAATCTACGGCTGGACAAAACCCCGGGACAATAGAGGGTGATAAGCTGGTAATAGCAATCTACGGCTGGAAAAAAAACCCGGGACAATAGAGGGTGATGAGCTGGTAATATCAATCTCGACTGGACAAAACCCCGGGAGGGTAGACGGTGATGAGCTGGTAATATCAATCTACTGCCGGACAAAACCCGGGCCAGTAGAGGGTGATGAGCTGGTAATATCAATCTATGGCTGGACAAAACCCGGGACAATAGAGGGTGATGATCTGGTAATAGCAATCTGGCTGGACCCCGGGACAATAGAGGGTGATGATCTGGTAATAGCAATCTACGGCTGGACAAAACCCGGGACAATAGAGGGTGATGAGCTGGTAATATCAATCTACGGCCGGAAAAACCCCGGGCCAGTAGAGGGTGATGAGCTGGTAATATCAATCTACGGGCCGGACAAAACCCCGGGACAATAGAGGGTGATGAGCTGGTAATAGCAATCTACGGCTGGACAAAACCCCGGGACAGTAGAGGGTGATGAGCTGGTAATAGCAATCTACGGCTGGACAAAACCCCGGGACAATAGAGGGTGATGAGCTGGTAATATCAATCTACGGCTGGACAAAACCCCGGGACAAAAGAGGGTGATGAGCTGGTAATATCAATCTAGGGCTGGACAAAACCCCGGGACAATAGAGGGTGATGAGCTGGTAATATCAATCTAGGGCTGGACAAAACCCGGGACAGTAGAGGGTGATGAGCTGGTGGTTGGACAAAACCCGGGACAGTAGAGGGTGATGAGCTGGTAATATCAATCTACGGCTGGACAAAACCCCGGGACAATAGAGGGTGATAAGCTGGTAATAGCAATCTACGGCTGGAAAAAAAACCCGGGACAATAGAGGGTGATGAGCTGGTAAAATCAATCTACGACTGGACAAAACCCCGGGAGGGTAGACGGTGATGAGCTGGTAATATCAATCTACTGCCGGACAAAACCCCGGGCCAGTAGAGGGTGATGAGCTGGTAATATCAATCTACGGCTGGACAAAACCCCGGGACAATAGAGGGTGATGATCTGGTAATAGCAATCTACGGCTGGACAAAACCCCGGGACAGTAGAGGGTGATGAGCTGGTAATATCAATCTACGGCTGGACAAAACCCCGGGACAATAGAGGGTGATGAGCTGGTAATAGCAATCTACGGCTGGACAAAACCCCGGGACAGTAGAGGGTGATGAGCTGGTAATATCAATCTACGGCTGGACAAAACCCCGGGACAATAGAGGGTGATGAGCTGGTAATATCAATCTAGGCTGGACAAATCCCCGGGACAAAAGAGGGTGATGAGCTGGTAATATCAATCTACGGCTGGACAAAACCCGGGACAATAGAGGGTGATGATCTGGCTGGCTGGACAAAACCCGGGACAGTAGAGGGTGATGAGCTGGTAATATCATTCTACGGCCGGACAAAACCCCGGGACAGTAGAGGGTGATGAGCTGGTAATATCAATCTACGGCTGGACAAAACCCCGGGACAGTAGAGGGTGATGAGCTGGTAATATCAATCTACGGCTGGACAAAACCCCGGGACAGTAGAGGGTGATGAGCTGGTAATATCAATCTAGGGCTGGACAAATCCCCGGGACAAAAGAGGGTGATGAGCTGGTAATATCAATCTACGGCTGGACAAAACCCCGGGACAATAGAGGGTGATGATCTGGTAATAGCAATCTACGGCTGGACAAAACCCCGGGACAGTAGAGGGTGATGAGCTGGTAATATCAATCTACGGCCGGACAAAACCCCGGGACAATAGAGGGTGATGAGCTGGTAACAGCAATCTACGGCTGGACAAAACCCCGGGACAGTAGAGGGTGATGAGCTGGTAATATCAATCTACGGCTGGACAAAACCCCGGGACAATAGAGGGTGATGAGCTGGTAATATCAATCTACGGCTGGACAAAACCCCGGACAATAGAGGGTGATTAGCTGGTAATATCAATGTACAGCCGGAAAAGATAGCCAGTAGAGGGTGATGAGCTGGTAATATCAATCTACGGCCGGACAAAACCCCGGGACAATAGAGGGTGATGAGCTGGTAATAGCAATCTACGGCTGGACAAAACCCGGACAATAGAGGGTGATGAGCTGGTAATATCAATCTACGGCTGGACAAAACCCCGGGACAATAGAGGGTGATGAGCTGGTAATATCAATGTACGGCCGGAAAAGACCCGGGCCAGTAGAGGGTGATGAGCTGGTAATATCAATCTACGGCCGGACAAAACCCCGGGACAATAGAGGGTGATGAGCTGGTAATAGCAATCTACGGCTGGACAAAACCCCGGGACAGTAGAGGGTGATGAGCTGGTAATAGCAATCTACGGCTGGACAAAACCCGGGACAATAGAGGGTGATGAGCTGGTAATATCAATCTACGGCTGGACAAAACCCCGGGACAAAAGAGGGTGATGAGCTGGTAAAAATCCCCGGACAAAACCCCGGGACAATAGAGGGTGATGAGCTGGTAATATCAATCTACGGCTGGACAAAACTCCGGGACAGTAGAGGGTGATGAGCTGGTAATATCAATCTACGGCCGGACAAAACCCCTGGACAATAGAGGGTGATGAGCTGGTAATATCAATCTACGGCCGGACAAAACCCCGGGACAATAGAGGGTGATGAGCTGGTAATATCAATCTAGGGCTGGACAAAACCCGGGACAGTAGAGGGTGATGAGCTGGTAATATCAATCTACGGTTGGACAAAACCCGGGACAGTAGAGGGTGATGAGCTGGTAATATCAATCTACGGCGGACAAAACCCCGGGACAATAGAGGGTGATGAGCTGGTAATAGCAATCTACGGCTGGACAAAAACCCGGGACAGTAGAGGGTGATGAGCTGGTAATAGCAATCTACGGCTGGACAAAACCCGGGGAAAATAGAGGGTGATGAGCTGGTAATATCAATCTACGGCTGGACAAAACCCCGGGACAAAAGAGGGTGATGAGCTGGTAATATCAATCTAGGGCTGGACAAAACCCCGGGACAATAGAGGGTGATGAGCTGGTAATATCAATCTAGGGCTGGACAAAACCCCGGGACAGTAGAGGGTGATGAGCTGGTAATATCAATCTACGGTTGGACAAAACCCCGGGACAGTAGAGGGTGATGAGCTGGTAATATCAATCTACGGCTGGACAAAACCCCGGGACAATAGAGGGTGATAAGCTGGTAATAGCAATCTACGGCTGGAAAAAAAACCCGGGACAATAGAGGGTGATGAGCTGGTAATATCAATCTACGACTGGACAAAACCCCGGGAGGGTAGACGGTGATGAGCTGGTAATATCAATCTACTGCCGGACAAAACCCCGGGCCAGTAGAGGATGATGAGCTGGTAATATCAATCTACGGCTGGACAAAACCCCGGGACAATAGAGGGTGATGATCTGGTAATAGCAATCTACGGCTGGACAAAACCCCGGGACAGTAGAGGGTGATGAGCTGGTAATATCAATCTACGGCTGGACAAAACCCCGGGACAATAGAGGGTGATGAGCTGGTAATAGCAATCTACGGCTGGACAAAACCCCGGGACAGTAGAGGGTGATGAGCTGGTAATATCAATCTACGGCTGGACAAAACCCCGGGACAATAGAGGGTGATGAGCTGGTAATATCAATCTAGGGCTGGACAAATCCCCGGGACAAAAGAGGGTGATGAGCTGGTAATATCAATCTACGGCTGGACAAAACCCCGGGACAATAGAGGGTGATGATCTGGTAATAGCAATCTACGGCTGGACAAAACCCCGGGACAGTAGAGGGTGATGAGCTGGTAATATCATTCTACGGCCGGACAAAACCCCGGGACAGTAGAGGGTGATGAGCTGGTAATATCAATCTACGGCTGGACAAAACCCGGGACAGTAGAGGGTGATGAGCTGGTAATATCAATCTACGGCTGGACAAAACCCCGGGACAGTAGAGGGTGATGAGCTGGTAATATCAATCTAGGGCTGGACAAATCCCCGGGACAAAAGAGGGTGATGAGCTGGTAATATCAATCTACGGCTGGACAAAACCCGGGACAATAGAGGGTGATGATCTGGTAATAGCAATCTACGGCTGGACAAAACCCGGGACAGTAGAGGGTGATGAGCTGGTAATATCAATCTACGGCCGGACAAAACCCCGGGACAATAGAGGGTGATGAGCTGGTAACAGCAATCTACGGCTGGACAAAACCCGGGACAGTAGAGGGTGATGAGCTGGTAATATCAATCTACGGCTGGACAAAACCCGGGACAATAGAGGGTGATGAGCTGGTAATATCAATCTACGGCTGGACAAAACCCCGGGACAATAGAGGGTGATTAGCTGGTAATATCAATGTACAGCCGGAAAAGACCCCGGGCCAGTAGAGGGTGATGAGCTGGTAATATCAATCTACGGCCGGACAAAACCCCGGGACAATAGAGGGTGATGAGCTGGTAATAGCAATCTACGGCTGGACAAAACCCCGGGACAATAGAGGGTGATGAGCTGGTAATATCAATCTACGGCTGGACAAAACCCCGGGACAATAGAGGGTGATGAGCTGGTAATATCAATGTACGGCCGGAAAAGACCCCGGGCCAGTAGAGGGTGATGAGCTGGTAATATCAATCTACGGCCGGACAAAACCCCGGGACAATAGAGGGTGATGAGCTGGTAATAGCAATCTACGGCTGGACAAAACCCCGGGACAGTAGAGGGTGATGAGCTGGTAATAGCAATCTACGGCTGGACAAAACCCCGGGACAATAGAGGGTGATGAGCTGGTAATATCAATCTACGGCTGGACAAAACCCCGGGACAAAAGAGGGTGATGAGCTGGTAATATCAATCTACGGCCGGACAAAACCCCGGGACAATAGAGGGTGATGAGCTGGTAATATCAATCTACGGCTGGACAAAACTCCGGGACAGTAGAGGGTGATGAGCTGGTAATATCAATCCCCGGACAAAACCCTGGACAATAGAGGGTGATGAGCTGGTAATATCAATCTACGGCGGACAAAACCCCGGGACAATAGAGGGTGATGAGCTGGTAATATCAATCTAGGGCTGGACAAAACCCCGGGACAGTAGAGGGTGATGAGCTGGTAATATCAATCTACGGCTGGACAAAACCCCGGGACAATAGAGGGTGATAAGCTGGTAATAGCAATCTACGGCTGGAAAAAAAACCCGGGACAATAGAGGGTGATGAGCTGGTAATATCAATCTACGACTGGACAAAACCCCGGGAGGGTAGACGGTGATGAGCTGGTAATATCAATCTACTGCCGGACAAAACCCCGGGCCAGTAGAGGGTGATGAGCTGGTAATATCAATCTACGGCTGGACAAAACCCCGGGACAATAGAGGGTGATGATCTGGTAATAGCAATCTACGGCTGGACAAAACCCCGGGACAGTAGAGGGTGATGAGCTGGTAATATCAATCTACGGCTGGACAAAACCCCGGGACAATAGAGGGTGATAAGCTGGTAATAGCAATCTACGGCTGGAAAAAAAACCCGGGACAATAGAGGGTGATGAGCTGGTAATATCAATCTACGACTGGACAAAACCCCGGGAGGGTAGACGGTGATGAGCTGGTAATATCAATCTACTGCCGGACAAAACCCCGGGCCAGTAGAGGGTGATGAGCTGGTAATATCAATCTATGGCTGGACAAAACCCCGGGACAATAGAGGGTGATGATCTGGTAATAGCAATCTACGGCTGGACAAAACCCCGGGACAATAGAGGGTGATGATCTGGTAATAGCAATCTACGGCTGGACAAAACCCCGGGACAATAGAGGGTGATGAGCTGGTAATATCAATCTACGGCCGGAAAAAACCCCGGGCCAGTAGAGGGTGATGAGCTGGTAATATCAATCTACGGCCGGACAAAACCCCGGGACAATAGAGGGTGATGAGCTGGTAATAGCAATCTACGGCTGGACAAAACCCCGGGACAGTAGAGGGTGATGAGCTGGTAATAGCAATCTACGGCTGGACAAAACCCCGGGACAATAGAGGGTGATGAGCTGGTAATATCAATCTACGGCTGGACAAAACCCCGGGACAAAAGAGGGTGATGAGCTGGTAATATCAATCTAGGGCTGGACAAAACCCCGGGACAATAGAGGGTGATGAGCTGGTAATATCAATCTAGGGCTGGACAAAACCCCGGGACAGTAGAGGGTGATGAGCTGGTAATATCAATCTACGGTTGGACAAAACCCCGGGACAGTAGAGGGTGATGAGCTGGTAATATCAATCTACGGCTGGACAAAACCCCGGGACAATAGAGGGTGATAAGCTGGTAATAGCAATCTACGGCTGGAAAAAAAACCCGGGACAATAGAGGGTGATGAGCTGGTAATATCAATCTACGACTGGACAAAACCCCGGGAGGGTAGACGGTGATGAGCTGGTAATATCAATCTACTGCCGGACAAAACCCCGGGCCAGTAGAGGGTGATGAGCTGGTAATATCAATCTACGGCTGGACAAAACCCCGGGACAATAGAGGGTGATGAGCTGGTAATAGCAATCTACGGCTGGACAAAACCCCGGGACAGTAGAGGGTGATGAGCTGGTAATATCAATCTACGGCTGGACAAAACCCCGGGACAATAGAGGGTGATGAGCTGGTAATATCAATCTAGGGCTGGACAAATCCCCGGGACAAAAGAGGGTGATGAGCTGGTAATATCAATCTACGGCTGGACAAAACCCCGGGACAATAGAGGGTGATGATCTGGTAATAGCAATCTACGGCTGGACAAAACCCCGGGACAGTAGAGGGTGATGAGCTGGTAATATCATTCTACGGCCGGACAAAACCCCGGGACAGTAGAGGGTGATGAGCTGGTAATATCAATCTACGGCTGGACAAAACCCCGGGACAGTAGAGGGTGATGAGCTGGTAATATCAATCTACGGCTGGACAAAACCCCGGGACAGTAGAGGGTGATGAGCTGGTAATATCAATCTAGGGCTGGACAAATCCCCGGGACAAAAGAGGGTGATGAGCTGGTAATATCAATCTACGGCTGGACAAAACCCCGGGACAATAGAGGGTGATGATCTGGTAATAGCAATCACGGCTGGACAAAACCCCGGGACAGTAGAGGGTGATGAGCTGGTAATATCAATCTACGGCCGGACAAAACCCCGGGACAATAGAGGGTGATGAGCTGGTAATAGCAATCTACGGCTGGACAAAACCCCGGGACAGTAGAGGGTGATGAGCTGGTAATATCAAACGGCTGGACAAAACCCGGGACAATAGAGGGTGATGAGCTGGTAATATCAATCTACGGCTGGACAAACCCCCGGACAATAGAGGGTGATTAGCTGGTAATATCAATGTACGGCCGGAAAAGACCCCGGGCCAGTAGAGGGTGATGAGCTGGTAATATCAATCTACGGCCGGACAAAACCCCGGGACAATAGAGGGTGATGAGCTGGTAATAGCAATCCACGGCTGGACAAAACCCCGGGACAATAGAGGGTGATGAGCTGGTAATATCAATCTACGGCTGGACAAAACCCCGGGACAATAGAGGGTGATGAGCTGGTAATATCAATGTACGGCCGGAAAAGACCCCGGGCCAGTAGAGGGTGATGAGCTGGTAATATCAATCTACGGCCGGACAAAACCCCGGGACAATAGAGGGTGATGAGCTGGTAATAGCAATCTACGGCTGGACAAAACCCCGGGACAGTAGAGGGTGATGAGCTGGTAATAGCAATCTACGGCTGGACAAAACCCCGGGACAATAGAGGGTGATGAGCTGGTAATATCAATCTACGGCTGGACAAAACCCCGGGACAAAAGAGGGTGATGAGCTGGTAATATCAATCTACGGCCGGACAAAACCCCGGGACAATAGAGGGTGATGAGCTGGTAATATCAATCTACGGCTGGACAAAACTCCGGGACAGTAGAGGGTGATGAGCTGGTAATATCAATCTACGGCCGGACAAAACCCTGGACAGTAGAGGGTGATGAGCTGGTAATATCAATCTACGGCGGACAAAACCCGGGACAATAGAGGGTGATGAGCTGGTAATATCAATCTAGGGCTGGACAAAACCCCGGGACAGTAGAGGGTGATGAGCTGGTAATATCAATCTACGGTTGGACAAAACCCGGGACAGTAGAGGGTGATGAGCTGGTAATATCAATCTACGGCTGGACAAAACCCCGGGACAATAGAGGGTGATAAGCTGGTAATAGCAATCTACGGCTGGAAAAAAAACCCGGGACAATAGAGGGTGATGAGCTGGTAATATCAATCTACGACTGGACAAAACCCCGGGAGGGTAGACGGTGATGAGCTGGTAATATCAATCTACTGCCGGACAAAACCCCGGGCCAGTAGAGGGTGATGAGCTGGTAATATCAATCTACGGCTGGACAAAACCCCGGGACAATAGAGGGTGATGATCTGGTAATAGCAATCTACGGCTGGACAAAACCCCGGGACAGTAGAGGGTGATGAGCTGGTAATATCAATCTACGGCTGGACAAAACCCCGGGACAATAGAGGGTGATAAGCTGGTAATAGCAATCTACGGCTGGAAAAAAAACCCGGGACAATAGAGGGTGATGAGCTGGTAATATCAATCTACGACTGGACAAAACCCCGGGAGGGTAGACGGTGATGAGCTGGTAATATCAATCTACTGCCGGACAAAACCCCGGGCCAGTAGAGGGTGATGAGCTGGTAATATCAATCTATGGCTGGACAAAACCCGGGACAATAGAGGGTGATGATCTGGTAATAGCAATCTACGGCTGGACAAAACCCGGGACAAAAGAGGGTGATGAGCTGGTAATATCAATCTAGGGCTGGACAAACCCGGGACAATAGAGGGTGATGAGCTGGTAATATCAATCTAGGGCTGGACAAAACCCCGGGACAGTAGAGGGTGATGAGCTGGTAATATCAATCTACGGTTGGACAAAACCCCGGGACAGTAGAGGGTGATGAGCTGGTAATATCAATCTACGGCTGGACAAAACCCCGGGACAATAGAGGGTGATAAGCTGGTAATAGCAATCTACGGCTGGAAAAAAAACCCGGGACAATAGAGGGTGATGAGCTGGTAATATCAATCTACGACTGGACAAAACCCCGGGAGGGTAGACGGTGATGAGCTGGTAATATCAATCTACTGCCGGACAAAACCCCGGGCCAGTAGAGGGTGATGAGCTGGTAATATCAATCTACGGCCGGACAAACCCCGGGACAATAGAGGGTGATGAGCTGGTAATAGACGGCTGGACAAAACCCCGGGACAATAGAGGGTGATGAGCTGGTAATATCAATCTACGGCTGGACAAAACCCGGGACAATAGAGGGTGATGAGCTGGTAATATCAATGTACGGCCGGAAAGACCCGGGCCAGTAGAGGGTGATGAGCTGGTAATATCAATCTACGGCCGGACAAAACCCCGGGACAATAGAGGGTGATGAGCTGGTAATAGCAATCTACGGCTGGACAAAACCCCGGGACAGTAGAGGGTGATGAGCTGGTAATAGCAATCTACGGCTGGACAAAACCCCGGGACAATAGAGGGTGATGAGCTGGTAATATCAATCTACGGCTGGACAAAACCCCGGGACAAAAGAGGGTGATGAGCTGGTAATATCAATCTACGGCCGGACAAAACCCCGGGACAATAGAGGGTGATGAGCTGGTAATATCAATCTACGGCTGGACAAAACTCCGGGACAGTAGAGGGTGATGAGCTGGTAATATCAATCTACGGCCGGACAAAACCCCTGGACAGTAGAGGGTGATGAGCTGGTAATATCAATCTACGGCCGGACAAAACCCCGGGACAATAGAGGGTGATGAGCTGGTAATATCAATCTAGGGCTGGACAAAACCCCGGGACAGTAGAGGGTGATGAGCTGGTAATATCAATCTACGGTTGGACAAAACCCCGGGACAGTAGAGGGTGATGAGCTGGTAATATCAATCTACGGCTGGACAAAACCCCGGGACAATAGAGGGTGATAAGCTGGTAATAGCAATCTACGGCTGGAAAAAAAACCCGGGACAATAGAGGGTGATGAGCTGGTAATATCAATCTACGACTGGACAAAACCCCGGGAGGGTAGACGGTGATGAGCTGGTAATATCAATCTACTGCCGGACAAAACCCCGGGCCAGTAGAGGGTGATGAGCTGGTAATATCAATCTACGGCTGGACAAAACCCCGGGACAATAGAGGGTGATGATCTGGTAATAGCAATCTACGGCTGGACAAAACCCCGGGACAGTAGAGGGTGATGAGCTGGTAATATCAATCTACGGCTGGACAAAACCCCGGGACAATAGAGGGTGATAAGCTGGTAATAGCAATCTACGGCTGGAAAAAAAACCCGGGACAATAGAGGGTGATGAGCTGGTAATATCAATCTACGACTGGACAAAACCCCGGGAGGGTAGACGGTGATGAGCTGGTAATATCAATCTACTGCCGGACAAAACCCCGGGCCAGTAGAGGGTGATGAGCTGGTAATATCAATCTATGGCTGGACAAAACCCCGGGACAATAGAGGGTGATGATCTGGTAATAGCAATCTACGGCTGGACAAAACCCCGGGACAAAAGAGGGTGATGAGCTGGTAATATCAATCTAGGGCTGGACAAAACCCCGGGACAATAGAGGGTGATGAGCTGGTAATATCAATCTAGGGCTGGACAAAACCCCGGGACAGTAGAGGGTGATGAGCTGGTAATATCAATCTACGGTTGGACAAAACCCCGGGACAGTAGAGGGTGATGAGCTGGTAATATCAATCTACGGCTGGACAAAACCCCGGGACAATAGAGGGTGATAAGCTGGTAATAGCAATCTACGGCTGGAAAAAAAACCCGGGACAATAGAGGGTGATGAGCTGGTAATATCAATCTACGACTGGACAAAACCCCGGGAGGGTAGACGGTGATGAGCTGGTAATATCAATCTACTGCCGGACAAAACCCCGGGCCAGTAGAGGGTGATGAGCTGGTAATATCAATCTACGGCTGGACAAAACCCCGGGACAATAGAGGGTGATGATCTGGTAATAGCAATCTACGGCTGGACAAAACCCCGGGACAGTAGAGGGTGATGAGCTGGTAATATCAATCTACGGCTGGACAAAACCCGGGACAATAGAGGGTGATAAGCTGGTAAAAATCTACGGCTGGAAAAAAAAACCGGGACAATAGAGGGTGATGAGCTGGTAATATCAATCTACGACTGGACAAAACCCGGGAGGGTAGACGGTGATGAGCTGGTAATATCAATCTACTGCGGACAAAACCCCGGGCCAGTAGAGGGTGATGAGCTGGTAATATCAATCTATGGCTGGACAAAACCCGGGACAATAGAGGGTGATGATCTGGTAATAGCAATCTACGGCTGGACAAAACCCGGGACAATAGAGGGTGATGATCTGGTAATAGCAATCTACGGCTGGACAAAACCCCGGAACAATAGAGGGTGATGAGCTGGTAATATCAATCTACGGCTGGACAAAACCCCGGGACAATAGAGGGTGATGAGCTGGTAATAGCAATCTACGGCTGGACAAAACCCCGGGACAGTAGAGGGTGATGAGCTGGTGACGGCTGGACAAAACCCCGGGACAGTAGAGGGTGATGAGCTGGTAATAGCAATCTACGGCTGGACAAAACCCCGGGACAATAGAGGGTGATGAGCTGGTAATATCCTGGCGGACAAGACCCGGGACAATAGAGGGTGATGAGCTGGTAATATCAATCTACGGCTGGACAAAACCCCGGGACAATAGAGGGTGATGAGCTGGTAATATCAATCTACGGCCGGAAAAAACCCCGGGCCAGTAGAGGGTGATGAGCTGGTAATATCAATCTACGGCCGGACAAAACCCCGGGACAATAGAGGGTGATGAGCTGGTAATAGCAATCTACGGCTGGACAAAACCCCGGGACAATAGAGGGTGATGAGCTGGTAATATCAATCTACGGCCGGAAAAAACCCTGGGCCAGTAGAGGGTGATGAGCTGGTAATATCAATCTACGGCCGGACAAAACCCCGGGACAATAGAGGGTGATGAGCTGGTAATAGCAATCTACGGCTGGACAAAACCCCGGGACAGTAGAGGGTGATGAGCTGGTAATAGCAATCTACGGCTGGACAAAACCCCGGGACAATAGAGGGTGATGAGCTGGTAATATCAATCTACGGCTGGACAAAACCCCGGGACAGAAGAGGGTGATGAGCTGGTAATATCAATCTACGGCTGGACAAAACTCTGGGACAGTAGAGGGTGATGAGCTGGTAATATCAATCTACGGCCGGACAAAACCCCTGGACAATAGAGGGTGATGAGCTGGTAATATCAATCTACGGCCGGACAAAACCCCGGGACAATAGAGGGTGATGAGCTGGTAATATCAATCTAGGGCTGGACAAAACCCCGGGACAATAGAGGGTGATGAGCTGGTAATATCAATCTACGGCTGGACAAAACCCCGGGACAGTAGAGGGTGATGAGCTGGTAATATCAATCTACGGCCGGACAAGACCCTGGGACAATAGAGGGTGATGAGCTGGTAATAGCAATCTACGGCTGGACAAAACCCCGGGACAGTAGAGGGTGATGAGCTGGTAATATCAATCTAGGGCTGGACAAAACCCCGGGACAGTAGAGGGTGATGAGCTGGTAACATCAATCTACGGCCGGACAAGACCCTGGGACAATAGAGGGTGATGAGCTGGTAATAGCAATCTACGGCTGGACAAAACCCCGGGACAGTAGAGGGTGATGAGCTGGTAATAGCAATCTACGGCTGGACAAAACCCCGGGACAATAGAGGGTGATGAGCTGGTAATAGCAATCTACGGCTGGACAAAACCCCGGGACAGTAGAGGGTGATGAGCTGGTAATATCAATCTACGGCTGGACAAAACCCCGGGACAATAGAGGGTGATGAGCTGGTAATATCAATCTACGGCTGGACAAAACCCCGGGACAGTAGAGGGTGATGAGCTGGTAATATCAATCTAGGGCTGGACAAATCCCCGGGACAATAGAGGGTGATGAGCTGGTAATATCAATCTACGGCTGGACAAAACCCCGGGACAATAGAGGGTGATGAGCTGGTAATATCAATCTACGGCCGGAAAAAACCCCGGGCCAGTAGAGGGTGATGAGCTGGTAATATCAATCTACGGCCGGACAAAACCCCGGGACAATAGAGGGTGATGAGCTGGTAATATCAATCTACGGCTGGACAAAACCCCGGGACAATAGAGGGTGATGAGCTGGTAATAGCAATCTACGGCTGGACAAAACCCCGGGACAGTAGAGGGTGATGAGCTGGTAATATCAATCTACGGCTGGACAAAACCCCGGGACAATAGAGGGTGATGAGCTGGTAATAGCAATCTACGGCTGGACAAAACCCCGGGACAGTAGAGGGTGATGAGCTGGTAATATCAATCTACGGCTGGACAAAACCCCCAAAACCCCAAACCCACTTAATCCCAAAACCTAGAAAAACAAACATAGACAACCCACCCAACTCACGCCCTGACCATACTAAATAAATACAAAACAAAGGAAATTAAGGTCAGAACGTGACAGTACCCCCCCCCAAAGGTGCGGACTCCGGCCGCAAAACCTTGACCTATAGGGGAGGGTCTGGGTGGGCGTCTGTCCGCGGTGGCGGTTCTGGCGCGGGACGCGGACCCCACTTCAACATTGTCTTAGTCCGCCTTATTGTCCGCCTCCGTGGCTTTCTCACCATGGCCACCCCTCTCAATGACCCCACTGGACAGAGGGGCAGCTCGGGACAGAGGGGCAGAAGCTCTGGACAGAGGGGCAGGAGCTCGGGACAGAGGGACAGGGGCTCGGGACAGAGGGGCAGGGGCTCTGGCGCCTCTGGGCTGAGGGGCTCTGGCGCCTCTGGGCTGAGGGGCTCTGGCGCCTCTGGGCTGAGGGGCTCTGGCGCCTCTGGGCTGAGGGGCTCCGGCAGCGGCGCCGGACAGGCGGGAGGCTCCGGCAACCTTGGCACCACTTCCCCAGGCTGGACAACTACTCTAGCCCGGACCCTCCAGAGTGCAGGCACAGGTTGAACCGGGCTGTGGGTAAGCACGGGAGATCTAGTGCTTACTACACGCACCTCTCCCTTTGGCTCCACTCCCACATTTGCCCGGCACGAGCGGAGCGCAGGCAGAGGACGCACTGCACCCTCCCAGCGCCCCGGAGACACAGCACGCAGAGCCGGCGCAGGATAACCTGGACCAAAACTGCGTACCGGCGACCAGACCCGCTGAGCAGGCACCATACGCCCTGGCTCAATGCCCACACTCGCATGGCACTCTCGGGGGGCTGCCCTATAGCGCACCGGGCTATGGGCACGCACTGGCGACACCGTGCGCTTAACCGCATAACACGGTGCCTGACCAGTAATGCGCTGCTTATCATAAGCACGAGGAGTGAGCTCAGGTCTGCTACCTGGCTTAGTACCACACCTCGTGTGCCCCCACCCAAAAATAATTTGGGGCTGCCTCTCGTACCTGTCGCACTGCCGTGCTGGCTTCGCCAACCTCATTCTCCTGTAGCCTTCCTTGCACTGCTCCATCGAATCCCAGGCGGGCTCCGGCACTCTCCCTGGGTCGACCGCCCACCTGTCTATCTCCTCCCAAGTCGTGTAGTCCAGATTCTGCTCTGATGCTGGCCGCTGTTGTTGCTGCTGCTGCTGCTGTCGTCGCTGCGGTTTCTTACCACGCCGCTCAGCTTTCGCTGCCTCCAGCTCTGCTTTAGGGCGGCGATTTTCCCCAGCCTGTGCCCAGGGTCCCTCTCTGTTCAGTATCTGCTCCCATGTCCAGGAGTCCTGTGATGCTGGCCGCTGTTGCTGCTGCTGCTGCTGTCGTCGCTGCGGTTTTTTACCACGCCGCTCGGTCCTTGGGTGGTGGGTGATTCTGTAAGGGTTTTCCTCCTCTTCGTCTGAAGAGGAGGTGTAGCAAGGATCGGACCAAGATGCGGCGTGGTAAGTGTCCATGGTTGTTTATTTAAAAACATGAACTGAACACTCAATGAATACAAAACAATAACCGTGAACAAAACCGAAACAGTACCGTGTGGCGAACAAACACAGACACGGAAACAATCACCCACAAACACACAGTGAAACCCAGGCTACCTAAGTATGATTCTCAATCAGAGACAACTAATGACACCTGCCTCTGATTGAGAACCATACTAGGCCGAAACATAGAAATTCCCAAAACCTAGAAAAACAAACATAGACAACCCACCCAACTCACGCCCTGACCATACTAAATAAATACAAAACAAAGGAAATTAAGGTCAGAACGTGACAGTTGAAGTCGGAAGTTTACATACACTTAGGTTGGAGTCGTTAGAACTCATTTTTCAACCACTCCACACATTTCTTGTTAAAAAAACTATAATTTCTGCAATTCGGTTAGGACATCTACTTTGTGCATGACTCAAGTGATTTTTCCAACAATTGTTTACAGACAGATTATTTCACTTATTATTCACCGTATCACAATTCCAGTGGATCAGAAGTTAAACTAAGTTGACTTTGCCTTTAAACAGCTTGGGAAATTCCAGAAAATGATGTCATGGCTTTAGAAGCTTCTGATAGGCTAATTGACATCATTTGAGTCAATTGGAGGTGTACCTGTGGATGTATTTCAAGGCCTACCTTTTAACTCAGTGCCTCTTTGCTTGACATCATGGGAAAATCAAAAGAAATCAGCCAAGACCTCAGAAAAGAATTGCAGACCTCCACAAGTCTGGTTCATCCTTGGGAGCAATTTCCAAACGCCTGAAGGTACCACGTTCATCTGTACAAACAATAGTATGCAAGTATAAACACCATGGGCCCACGCAGCCGTCATACCGCTCAGGAAGGAGACGGGTTCTGTCTCCTAGCGATAAACATACTTTGGTGCGAAAAGTGCAAATCAATTCCAGAACAACAGCAAAGGACCTTGTGAAGATGCTGGAGGAAACAGGTACAAAAGTATCTATATCCACAGTAAAACGAGTCCTATATCGAAATAACCTGAAAGGCCGCTCAGCAAGGAAGAAGGCACTGCTCCAAAACCGCCATAAAAAAAGCTAGACTACGGTTTGCAACTGCACATGGGGACAAAGATCGTACTTTTTGGAGAAATGTCCTCTGGTCTGATGAAACAAAAATAGAACTGTTTGGCCATAATGACCATCGTTATGTTTGGAGGAAAAGGGGGACGCTTGCAAGCCGAAGAACACCATCCCAACCGTGAAGCACGGGGGTGGCAGCATCATGTTGTGGGGGTGCTTTGCTGCAGGAGGGACTGGTGCACTTCACAAAATAGATGGCATCATGAGGTTGGAAAAGTATGTGGATATATTGAAGCAACATCTCAAGACATCATTCAGGAAGTTAAAGCTTGGATGCAAATGGGTCTTCCAAATGGACAATGACCCCAGGCATACTTCCAAAAGTTTTGGCAAAATGGCTAAAGGACAACAAAGTCAAGGTTTTGGAGTGGCCATCACAAAGCCCTGACCTCAATCCCATAGAAAATTTGTGGGAAAAAAATGAAAAAAGCGTGTGCGAGCAAGGAGTCCTACAAACCTGACTCAGTTACACCAGCTCTGTCAGCTCTGTCAGGAGGAATGGGCCAAAGTTCACCCAACTTATTGTGGGAAGCTTGTTTGAAGGCTAACCGAAACGTTTGACCCAATTTAAACAATTTAAAGGCAATGCTACCAAATACTAATCGAGTGTATGTAAACTTCTAACCCACTGGGTATGTTATGAAAGGAATAAAAGCTGAAATAAACCATTCTCTCTACTATTATTTTGACATTTCACATTCTTAAAATAAAGTGGTGATCCTAACTGACCGAAGACAGGGCATTTGTACTAGGATTAAATGTCAGGATTTGTGAAAAACTGAGTTTAAATATATTTGGCTAAGGTGTATGTAAACTTCCAACTTCAACTGTAGGCATGGTTCATAGGGTTGGTTCCTGCGTGTGTCTGGCACCGTCTCCAATCTTAACTTGATTGGAGTCCACCTGTGGTAAATTCAATTGATAGGACATGATATGGAAAGGCACACACCTGTCTATATAAGGTCCCACAGTTGACAGTGCATGTCAGAGCAAAAACCAAGCCATGAGGTCGAAGGACTTGTCCATAGATCTCCGAGACAGGACTGTGTCGAGGCACAGATCTGGGGAAGGGAACCAAAACATGTCTGCAGCATTGAAGGTCCCCAAGAACACAGAATGGCCTCCATCATTTTTAAATGGAAGAAGTTTGGAACCACCAAGACTCTCCCTAGAGCTGGCCGCCCGGCCAAACTAAATAATCAGGGGAGAAGGGCCTTGGTCAGGGAGGTGACCAAGAACCCGATGGTCACTCTGACAGAGCTCCAGAGTTCCTCTGTGGAGATGGGAGAACCTTCCAGAAGGACAACCATCTCTGCAGCACTCAGGTCTTTATGGTAGAGTAGCCAGATGGAAGCCACTCCTCAGTAAAAGGCATATGATAGCCCGCTTGGAGTTTGCCAAAATGCACCTAAAGGACTCTCAGACCATGAGAAACAAGATTCTCTGGTCTGATGAAACCAAGATAGAAATCTTTGGCTTGAATGTCAAGCGTCACATCTGGAGTAAACCTGACACCATCCCTACGGTGAAGCATCGTGGAGGCAGCATCGTGCTGTGGGGAGGTTTTTCAGTTTCAAGGACTGGGAGACTAGTCAGGATAGAGGGAAAGATGAACGGAGCAAAGTACAGAGAAATCTTTGATGAAAACCTGCTCTAAATCGCTCAGGACCTCAGACTGTGGTGAAGGTTCACCTTCCAACAGGACAATGACCCTAAACACACAGCCAAGACAACGCAGGAGTTGCTTCGGGACAAGTCTCTGAATTTATCTGGTCAAGCTGTTAATTATTTTATTAGTTGACTCCACCAGTATTTGGACACAACCCTTGTAGTTATTTTCTTGTTGTTGTAACAACTGCTTGTAGAACTATCTCTGTTTGTTTAAAAGATCCTTTACCTGTGATAGAGAGACACCACTGTTCTCAACGGTACTCCAGACGGGTTTGGTCTTTGTCATGGTAACAACATAGGTTAGGCTGTTACTCCTCACAGTTCCAGACGGGTTTGGTCTTTGTCATGGTAACAACGTAGGTTACGCTGTTACTCCTCGCAGTTCCAGACGGGTTTGGTCTTTGTCATGGTAACAACGTAGGTTAGGTTGTTACTCCTCACAGTTCCAGATGGGTTTGGTCTTTGTCATGGTAACAACGTAGGTTAGGCTGTTACTCCTCACAGGTTGCAGGGAAGATTGTTGTTGTTGGAAACAACATCAACAAACAGCAGGGATCTAGACACCCTCAAGAACCGGGACAATCCTCGGTCCCAGCCACAATGGCTAATCCGCGTCACGGGCAGCGTTCAAGCCCTCAAGGACAAGGCAGGTCACAGGGAAGATTGGAAACAAACATCAACAAACAGCCTGACATCCCCTTTGTGAACTTTGAATCCCATTGTTCGGGTGTTGCATTATGGGGATACAAATTCCGATTTGCGCCTACATGTCGACTGCATGAACTTTACAAAAACCATGTGATCAAAGGTCATGACGTTTGGACTGCAGTCGACTGCACGTTTCCACAGTTGTTCACCAACTTCATCCATCAGCCTGGATCGTGAGAGGCTCTGTTGAAAACCAATCATTATAGTGTTTTTGTTTGAGCCGATGCAAATCCGACCAAAAACATTACTGAAACAGGAACAGGAACAGAAACATCTATAAACATCTATAAAATGTATGTTTGACGCTCTTTCTCACTAATTGTGCAATTTACACACATATGATTTCAGTTTGTAAGGGTGTGATATGATGGTCAACATTATAAAGAAAACGTATATAAACAACAGCAACATTGTATGGAGGACCAAACCTGCCGCAAATAGAAAAAAAGTGAATAAATAAATAAATGAATGCACAAATTAATAAATCAATAAATTGACATATGTAAATAAATATATAAATAATTAATCCCACATTCTTTTGATTTTATTCATTTATATTATTTATTCATTTATAAATTTTTTCCGTATTTATTCCTCCAATATGATAATGAGGGGATGTTAAACAAATGCATGTGGGTGGGGTCTAACACACCATTGGTTGATCAATGCCAAGGCGCCTTGTTCGATTGCATTTGCTTAGACTGCATTCAGTATGGCAGGAGTTCTACGTTTAATGGCCATGTTTAATTGAGCAGCTGACAAATTACATGAGACTTCAAATTAACAGAGATTACGTTGGTAGGTACAGGAGGGGTTTAGGATTTCCCCCCCGACTGCTTTTATCCACTTAAAGTAGATGTAGTATTGTAATAGTTCCACTAGAGGCCAGTAATACCATGCTACGACCATACTATAGTCTAATTGTCGCATGTTGCCTACACTGTGGTCACTCTTCTCTGGAAAAACCTTACCTTTCCATCTCTGGTTGTATTGAATCTCACCAACACCATCCACAAGATGAATATTAGGGGAGGATGTTGCGCTTTGCAACCTTTTCCTATATTGGGGCTCCTGAGTGGCGCAGCAGTTTAAGGAACCGTATCTCAGCGCTAATAGGCGTCACTACCGACTCCCTGGTTTCGATTCCAGGCTGTATCACAACCGGCTGTGATTGGGTTGTCCGATAGGGAGGCGCACAATTGACCCAGCGTCGCCTGGGTTAGGGTTTGTTCTCAACTGACTTGCCTGGTTAAATAAGAAAATTTATTAATGCAAAGTGAAGACCTAATGATGTAGGAAGCACATGGAATCGCAACACATCTTATTAAGAAGAGGTGCTTTGTGCTGTTTCTCCACTCTAATTGGCTAGTACACCCCCATTTGTCTTATTAAGAAGAGGTGCTTTGTGCTGTTTCTCCACTCTAATTGGCTAGTACACCCCCATTTGTCTTATTAAGAAGAGGTGCCTTGTGCTGTTTCTCCACTCTAATTGGCTAGTACACCCCCATTTGTCTTATTAAGAAGAGGTGCTTTGTGCTGTTTCTCCACTCTAAATGGCTAGTACACCCCCATTTGTTTCAGTACATATAAAACAATTAGCAGAGATGATTCTGGTCCTCTCGCGAGGATCACAGTCACGTTGTACCTACACTGTAAAAAGTGGTACAACGCTGTTGTTCATCTGAAGTGTGTTTTACTGATGGTACAACGCTGTTGTTCATCTGAAGTGTGTTTTACTGATGGTATAACAGAAAAATTACACTTTCAGTTCATTCAACCTATTCTATTCAATTTGTCTGAAATCCAATAAGGAATTTGGCAGATCAATGTGATATTTTTTTTTATTGAATGAAACCGAATTTGCACCTCAGCATTGTGACCTATCAAAAGAGTTGGGGCGTGGCTTATTGGGGGTCGCGGCTTTAACCTTGTTATTTTATGATCACCCATGAGAGTGAATGTCATTCCAGTTCATCCATTTTTTTTCTCACTTTGATTCGACTGCCAACATTGAGTCTGTGATGTAACTTTCACAAGTGCATGTGCTGCTTAATTAAGAGCCTGATTAAAACGTCCATTGCTGAGGGGGACAAAAATTGGTTATTAAATCCTGGCTAATAAATATGAAGGTTTTACGTAAAGAATCAATTTTAAGTCATTTGTTCATGTTATTGACCTATCATATTTTCTTCACTTGCAAGGAATTGATTTTGTTGATTTTGTTGCTTGTAAATCCTATTGAAGACATTTGGGTAAGTAATTCCGAAGTGAAAAATCTACTTGGAAAAAGATGAAAAAAATCTTTTGTATTTACATGAAATATTAGTTTGTATTTATGTTACTGAATAGGTTCAACTTGAGGGTTCAAAGAAATAGGTTGCAACTTGAAATATAGGGTTCATATATAACAGTTGGCATTGAATCACATATTTGGTTTCAACAAATTGAGAAAATCTCATTTATACCAGTCAAAGTATTTTTTTAAGGATGATACAGTCTTTTTTTTGTGTGTGTAATCAATCTCCAAGGCCTCGCCAACAAACACACCCCTTACTACTCTCCAGCCTGGAGTAGGACATGGCAACCCATAAACCTCAGCACACACACAATTGTTCTGTTTCTCTCTGTCTTCAACCAGTAGAATAATTCATCTTTAATTCAGATGTTTCGCCTCATTTAACCAATATCCTCTCTATCCCCCGAGACCCAAATTCATTACATAGGAACCTTATTTGTCCTTTAGATGATCTCATCATTAAACTAATAAACCATCCCTCATGTTGACCCTAATAAACCATCCCTCATGTTGACCCTAATAAACCATCCCTCATGTTGACCCTAATAAACCATCCCTCGTGTTGACCCTAATAAACCATCCCTCGTGTTGACCCTAATAAACCATCCCTCGTGTTGACCCTAATAAACCATCCCTCGTGTTGACCCTAATAAACCATCCCTCATGTTGACCCTAATAAACCATCCCTCATGTTGACCCTAATAAACCATCCCTCGTGTTGACCCTAATAAACCATCCCTCATGTTGACCCTAATAAACCATCCCTCGTGTTGACCCTAATAAACCATCCCTCGTGTTGACCCTAATAAACCATCCCTCATGTTGACCCTAATAAACCATCCCTCATGTTGACCCTAATAAACCATCCCTCGTGTTGACCCTAATAAACCATCCCTCATGTTGACCCTAATAAACCATCCCTCATGTTGACCCTAATAAACCATCCCTCATGTTGACCCTAATAAACCATCCCTCATGTTGACCCTAATAAACCATCCCTCGTGTTGACCCTAATAAACCATCCCTCATGTTGACCCTAATAAACCATCCCTCATGTTGACCCTAATAAACCATCCCTCATGTTGACCCTAATAAACCATCCCTCGTGTTGACCCTAATAAACCATCCCTCATGTTGACCCTAATAAACCATCCCTCATGTTGACCCTAATAAACCATCCCTCGTGTTGACCCTAATAAACCATCCCTCATGTTGACCCTAATAAACCATCCCTCATGTTGACCCTAATAAACCATCCCTCATGTTGACCCTAATAAACCATCCCTCGTGTTGACCCTAATAAACCATCCCTCATGTCGACCCTAATAAACCATCCCTCATGTTGACCCTAATAAACCATCCCTCGTGTTGACCCTAATAAACCATGACCCTAATAAACCCCTCGTGTTGACCCTAATAAACCATCCCTCGTGTTGACCCTAATAAACCATCCCTCATGTTGACCCTAATAAACCATCCCTCGTGTTGACCCTAATAAACCATCCCTCGTGTTGACCCTAATAAACCATCCCTCATGTTGACCCTAATAAACCATCCCTCGTGTTGACCCTAATAAACCATCCCTCGTGTTGACCCTAATAAACCATCCCTCGTGTTGACTCTAATAAACCATCCCTCATGTTGACCCTAATAAACCATCCCTCATGTTGACCCTAATAAACCATCCCTCGTGTTGACTCTAATAAACCATCCCTCATGTTGACCCTAATAAACCATCCCTCATGTTGACCCTAATAAACCATCCCTCATGTTGACCCTAATAAACCATCCCTCGTGTTGACCCTAATAAACCATCCCTCATGTTGACTCTAATAAACCATCCCTCGTGTTGACCCTAATAAACCATCCCTCATGTTGACCCTAATAAACCATCCCTCGTGTTGACCCTAATAAACCATCCCTCATGTTGACCCTAATAAACCATCCCTCGTGTTGACCCTAATAAACCATCCCTCGTGTTGACCCTAATAAACCATCCCTCATGTTGACCCTAATAAACCATCCCTCGTGTTGACCCTAATAAACCATCCTCGTGTTGACCCTAATAAACCATCCCTCGTGTTGACTCTAATAAACCATCCCTCATGTTGACCCTAATAAACCATCCCTCATGTTGACCCTAATAAACCATCCCTCGTGTTGACTCTAATAAACCATCCCTCATGTTGACCCTAATAAACCATCCCTCGTGTTGACCCTAATAAACCATCCCTCATGTTGACTCTAATAAACCATCCCTCGTGTTGACCCTAATAAACCATCCCTCGTGTTGACCCTAATAAACCATCCCTCATGTTGACTCTAATAAACCATCCCTCGTGTTGACCCTAATAAACCATCCCTCGTGTTGACCCTAATAAACCATCCCTCGTGTTGACCCTAATAAACCATCCCTCATGTTGACTCTAATAAACCATCCCTCGTGTTGACTCTAATAAACCATCCCTCATGTTGACCCTAATAAACCATCCCTCATGTTGACTCTAATAAACCATCCCTCGTGTTGACCCTAATAAACCATCCCTCATGTTGACCCTAATAAACCATCCCTCATGTTGACCCTAATAAACCATCCCTCATGTTGACCCTAATAAACCATCCCTCATGTTGACCCTAATAAACCATCCCTCGTGTTGACCCTAATAAACCATCCCTCATGTTGACTCTAATAAACCATCCCTCGTGTTGACCCTAATAAACCATCCCTCATGTTGACCCTAATAAACCATCCCTCGTGTTGACTCTAATAAACCATCCCTCATGTTGACCCTAATAAACCATCCCTCATGTTGACCCTAATAAACCATCCCTCGTGTTGACCCTAATAAACCATCCCTCGTGTTGACCCTAATAAACCATCCCTCATGTTGACCCTAATAAACCATCCCTCGTGTTGACCCTAATAAACCATCCCTCATGTTGACCCTAATAAACCATCCCTCGTGTTGACCCTAATAAACCATCCCTCGTGTTGACCCTAATAAACCATCCCTCATGTTGACCCTAATAAACCATCCCTCGTGTTGACTCTAATAAACCATCCCTCGTGTTGACCCTAATAAACCATCCCTCGTGTTGACTCTAATAAACCATCCCTCGTGTTGACCCTAATAAACCATCCCTCGTGTTGACCCTAATAAACCATCCCTCGTGTTGACCCTAATAAACCATCCCTCATGTTGACCCTAATAAACCATCCCTCGTGTTGACCCTAATAAACCATCCCTCATGTTGACTCTAATAAACCATCCCTCGTGTTGACTCTAATAAACCATCCCTCATGTTGACCCTAATAAACCATCCCTCATGTTGACTCTAATAAACCATCCCTCGTGTTGACCCTAATAAACCATCCCTCATGTTGACCCTAATAAACCATCCCTCATGTTGACCCTAATAAACCATCCCTCGTGTTGACCCTAATAAACCATCCCTCATGTTGACCCTAATAAACCATCCCTCATGTTGACCCTAATAAACCATCCCTCATGTTGACCCTAATAAACCATCCCTCATGTTGACTCTAATAAACCATCCCTCGTGTTGACCCTAATAAACCATCCCTCATGTTGACCCTAATAAACCATCCCTCATGTTGACCCTAATAAACCATCCCTCGTGTTGACTCTAATAAACCATCCCTCATGTTGACCCTAATAAACCATCCCTCATGTTGACCCTAATAAACCATCCCTCATGTTGACCCTAATAAACCATCCCTCATGTTGACCCTAATAAACCATCCCTCATATTGACCCTAATAAACCATCCCTCATGTTGACCCTAATAAACCATCCCTCATGTTGACCCTAATAAACCATCCCTCATGTTGACCCTAATAAACCATCCCTCATGTTGACCCTAATAAACCATCCCTCATGTTGACCCTAATAAACCATCCCTCATGTTGACCCTAATAAACCATCCCTCATGTTGACCCTAATAAACCATCCCTCATGTTGACCCTAATAAACCATCCCTCATGTTGACCCTAATAAACCATCCCTCATGTTGACCCTAATAAACCATCCCTCGTGTTGACCCTAATAAACCATCCCTCATGTTGACCCTAATAAACCATCCCTCGTGTTGACCCTAATAAACCATCCCTCATGTTGACCCTAATAAACCATCCTCATGTTGACCCTAATAAACCATCCCTCATGTTGACCCTAATAAACCATCCCTCATGTTGACTCTAATAAACCATCCCTCGTGTTGACCCTAATAAACCATCCCTCATGTTGACCCTAATAAACCATCCTCATGTTGACCCTAATAAACCATCCCTCATGTTGACCCTAATAAACCATCCCTCATGTTGACCCTAATAAACCATCCCTCGTGTTGACCCTAATAAACCATCCCTCATGTTGACCCTAATAAACCATCCCTCATGTTGACCCTAATAAACCATCCCTCATGTTGACCCTAATAAACCATCCCTCATGTTGACTCTAATAAACCATCCCTCATGTTGACCCTAATAAACCATCCCTCATGTTGACCCTAATAAACCATCCCTCATGTTGACCCTAATAAACCATCCCTCATGTTGACCCTAATAAACCATCCCTCATGTTGACCGTAATAAACCATCCCTCATGTTGACCCTAATAAACCATCCCTCATGTTGACTCTAATAAACCATCCCTCATGTTGACCCTAATAAACCATCCCTCATGTTGACTGTAATAAACCATCCCTCATGTTGACCCTAATAAACCATCCCTCGTGTTGACTGTAATAAACCATCCCTCGTGTTGACCCTAATAAACCATCCCTCGTGTTGACCCTAATAAACCATCCCTCATGTTGACCCTAATAAACCATCCCTCATGTTGACCCTAATAAACCATCCCTCATGTTGACCCTAATAAACCATCCCTCATGTTGACCCTAATAAACCATCCCTCATGTTGACCCTAATAAACCATCCCTCATGTTGACCCTAATAAACCATCCCTCATGTTGACCCTAATAAACCATCCCTCGTGTTGACCCTAATAAACCATCCCTCGTGTTGACCCTAATAAACCATCCCTCGTGTTGACCCTAATAAACCATCCCTCATGTTGACCCTAATAAACCATCCCTCGTGTTGACCCTAATAAACCATCCCTCGTGTTGACCCTAATAAACCATCCCTCATGTTGACCCTAATAAACCATCCCTCGTGTTGACCCTAATAAACCATCCCTCGTGTTAATAAACCATCCCTCGTGTTGACCCTAATAAACCATCCCTCATGTTGACCCTAATAAACCATCCCTCGTGTTGTTGACCCTAATAAACCATCCCTCGTGTTGACCCTAATAAACCATCCCTCGTGTTGACCCTAATAAACCATCCCTCGTGTTGACCCTAATAAACCATCCCTCGTGTTCTAATAAACCATCCCTCATGTTGTGTTGACCCTAATAAACCATCCCTCGTGTTGACCCTAATAAACCATCCCTCATGTTGACCCTAATAAACCATCCCTCATGTTGACCCTAATAAACCATCCCTCGTGTTGACCCTAATAAACTGAAACCCCACCTCTTTCAGGAATACCTAGGATAGGATAAAGTAATCCTTCTCACCCCCCTTAAAAGATTTAGATGCACTATTGTAAAGTGGCTGTTCCATTGGATGTCTTAAGGTGAACGTACCAATTTGTAAGTCGCTCTGGATAAGAGCGTCTGCTAAATGACTTAAATGTAAATGTAAATAAACCATCCCTCGTGTTGACCCTAATAAACCATCCCTCGTATTGACCCTAATAAACCATCCCTCATGTTGACTCTAATAAACCATCCCTCGTGTTGACCCTAATAAACCATCCCTCGTGTTGACCCTAATAAACCATCCCTCATGTTGACCCTAATAAACCATCCCTCGTGTTGACCCTAATAAACCATCCCTCGTGTTGACCCTAATAAACCATCCCTCGTGTTGACCCTAATAAACCATCCCTCATGTTGACCCTAATAAACCATCCCTCATGTTGACCCTAATAAACCATCCCTCGTGTTGACTCTAATAAACCATCCCTCATGTTGACCCTAATAAACCATCCCTCATGTTGACCCTAATAAACCATCCCTCATGTTGACCCTAATAAACCATCCCTCATGTTGACCCTAATAAACCATCCCTCATATTGACCCTAATAAACCATCCCTCATGTTGACCCTAATAAACCATCCCTCATGTTGACCCTAATAAACCATCCCTCATGTTGACCCTAATAAACCATCCCTCATGTTGACCCTAATAAACCATCCCTCATGTTGACCCTAATAAACCATCCCTCGTGTTGACCCTAATAAACCATCCCTCATGTTGACCCTAATAAACCATCCCTCATGTTGACCCTAATAAACCATCCCTCATGTTGACCCTAATAAACCATCCCTCATGTTGACCCTAATAAACCATCCCTCATGTTGACCCTAATAAACCATCCCTCATGTTGACCCTAATAAACCATCCCTCGTGTTGACCCTAATAAACCATCCCTCGTGTTGACCCTAATAAACCATCCCTCATGTTGACCCTAATAAACCATCCCTCGTGTTGACCCTAATAAACCATCCCTCATGTTGACCCTAATAAACCATCCCTCATGTTGACCCTAATAAACCATCCCTCGTGTTGACCCTAATAAACCATCCCTCATGTTGACCCTAACAAACCATCCCTCATGTTGACTGTAATAAACCATCCCTCATGTTGACCCTAATAAACCATCCCTCGTGTTGACCCTAATAAACCATCCCTCATGTTGACCCTAACAAACCATCCCTCATGTTGACTGTAATAAACCATCCCTCATGTTGACCCTAATAAACCATCCCTCGTGTTGACCCTAATAAACCATCCCTCATGTTGACCCTAATAAACCATCCCTCATGTTGACCCTAATAAACCATCCCTCGTGTTGACTCTAATAAACCATCCCTCATGTTGACCCTAATAAACCATCCCTCATGTTGACTGTAATAAACCATCCCTCATGTTGACTGTAATAAACCATCCCTCATGTTGACCCTAATAAACCATCCCTCATGTTGACCCTAATAAACCATCCCTCATGTTGACCCTAATAAACCATCCCTCGTGTTGACTCTAATAAACCATCCCTCATGTTGACCCTAATAAACCATCCCTCATGTTGACTGTAATAAACCATCCCTCATGTTGACTGTAATAAACCATCCCTCATGTTGACCCTAATAAACCATCCCTCGTGTTGACCCTAATAAACCATCCCTCGTGTTGACCCTAATAAACCATCCCTCATGTTGACTCTAATAAACCATCCCTCATGTTGACCCTAATAAACCATCCCTCATGTTGACCCTAATAAACCATCCCTCATGTTGTAATAAACCCCTCATGTTGATAAAACCATCCCTCATGTTGACCCTAATAAACCATCCCTCATGTTGACTCTAATAAACCATCCCTCATGTTGACCCTAATAAACCATTCCTCATGTTGACCCTAATAAACCATCCCTCATGTTGACCCTAATAAACCATCCCTCGTGTTGACCCTAATAAACCATCCCTCATGTTGACCCTAATAAACCATCCCTCATGTTGACCCTAATAAACCATCCCTCATGTTGACCCTAATAAACCATCCCTCATGTTGACTCTATAAACCATCCCTCATGTTGACCCTAATAAACCATCCCTCATGTTGACCCTAATAAACCATCCCTCATGTTGACCCTAATAAACCATCCCTCATGTTGACCCTAATAAACCATCCCTCATGTTGACCCTAATAAACCATCCCTCATGTTGACCCTAATAAACCATCCCTCATGTTGACCCTAATAAACCATCCCTCGTGTTGACCCTAATAAACCATCCCTCATGTTGACCCTAATAAACCATCCCTCATGTTGACCCTAATAAACCATCCCTCGTGTTGACCCTAATAAACCATCCCTCATGTTGACCCTAATAAACCATCCCTCGTGTTGACCCTAATAAACCATCCCTCATGTTGACCCTAATAAACCATCCCTCATGTTGACCCTAATAAACCATCCCTCGTGTTGACTGTAATAAACCATCCCTCGTGTTGACCCTAATAAACCATCCCTCATGTTGACCCTAATAAACCATCCCTCGTGTTGACTCTAATAAACCACCCCTCATGTTGACTCTAATAAACCATCCCTCATGTTGACCCTAATAAACCATCCCTCATGTTGACCCTAATAAACCATCCCTCGTGTTGACTCTATAAACAATCCCTCATGTTGACCCTAATAAACCATCCCTCATGTTGACCCTAATAAACCATCCCTCGTGTTGACTCTAATAAACCATCCCTCATGTTGACCCTAATAAACCATCCCTCATGTTGACCCTAATAAACCATCCCTCATGTTGACCCTAATAAACCATCCCTCATGTTGACCCTAATAAACCATCCCTCATGTTGACCCTAATAAACCATCCCTCATGTTGACCCTAATAAACCATCCCTCGTGTTGACTCTAATAAACCATCCCTCATGTTGACTGTAATAAACCATCCCTCATGTTGACCCTAATAAACCATCCCTCGTGTTGACCCTAATAAACCATCCCTCGTGTTGACCCCAATAAACCATCCCTCATGTTGACCCTAATAAACCATCCCTCATGTTGACTCTAATAAACCATCCCTCATGTTGACCCTAATAAACCATCCCTCATGTTGACTCTAATAAACCATCCCTCATGTTGACTGTAATAAACCCTCCTTCATATAGTGTTGCATTATGGGTCAGCGTTGAGTGCCTCTGATCACAGTGCTGCATTATGGGTCAGCGTTGAGTGCCTCTGATCACAGTGTTGCATTATGGGTCTGTTGATATAGAGGTACTGACAGTTTTTAAAGAGACCTACACAAACGCAGTCAGTATGTCGTAATATTTTAACAATTGCATTTTTAATTGATAAGCTCCACTGATTGTGTTAAATATAAAGGCCATGGGGTTTGTAATGTACACAAGAGGAATAACAGGAGATTATGAAGCAGTGTCCTGACGTTGTGACACTGATATACTGTGTTCCTGTTTAATAAACGTGAAGGCTTTGTCTGTTAACACACTATTTCAGGAGAACGAAATAGCCCAAATTAAACAGCTCTGCTCGAGAGGGGTGGGCAGAGAGAGAGGTGTGTGTGTGTGTGTGTGTGTGTGTGTGTGTGTGTGTGTGTGTGTGTGTGTGCGTGCGTGTGGCGCCACAGAGAAACTCCAGAAAATCAGCTTCACATCTTAACGACTGTAGTGAAGTCCTGATCCACCAATCACATCACACCTCTTGGGTCATTCCACCGATTAGCTCCAATCACATCACACCTCTTGGGTCATTCCACCGATTCAGTGCCTTTTGAGAGGTTTAACTTGGTCAAAATTAACTTTTGATTTCACCTCATTTTAATATTCTGTCATAAACAACATATATTCAACTTCATAAAAAAAAAAAAGTTTTCCATCTCCACAGGTTAAATACAAAGAAATGACTATAGTAAGTGCCTATTAAATAATAAATGGGATACAATCAGTTTTTTGTTGTTGTGAGTTAAATAAAATAAAATAGAGTTTGCAGTGCTGTTCAGGAACCAACATAGCATGTGACTCTAAACGTATGACAACACTGGGCGGATGTACGACAACATAGCTTATTGGACTTAAATGGCTGCTTTCACATCGGCAGACAAATTCTGTTTTTTTCCCCCCCACTAATTGGTATTTTGACAAATCAGATCAGCTCATGTGAAAAGATTCGATGTGATTGGTCAAAAGAACAATTCGTGTAAAAAAAAAAAAAAAAAAAGATCCGAATTGGGCTGCCCTGTGTAAACACAGCCTTATATAGTACCAAGTCCTTTTTTGCTCCCCTCGTTGAATGTAACGCAAATTACGATTGAACAGAAAATGAATAACTACTTGTAACCACTTACTAGTGAATGTCTTCGGGCCACTGCTGAGCCGAGTAGTGGCTACTATGGATAGCATTCTCATTCTTCACTAGTCATGACTGTTGATGATGATACCTGCTCGTGAGTGTTGAGACATTTTTTTGTAGTATCCCAAATGGCACCCTATATAGTGTACTACTTTTGACCAGAGTCCTATGGGCACAATATAGGGAATAGGGCACAGTAAACATCCCACTCTCCTCATAGCCCCCCCCAAACCCAAACCCTCCTCTCCAGTCCCACTCTCCTCATAACCCCAACCCTCCTCTCCAGTCCCACTCTCCTCATAACCGCACCCTTCCAGCTCCACCCCACCCCAACCCTCCTCTCCAGTCCCACTCTCCTCACAACCCCACCCCTCCTCTCCAGTCCCACTCTCCTCATAACCCCACCCCTCCTCTCAAGCCCCACTCTCCTCATAACCCCAACCCCAACCCTCCTCTCCAGCCCCACTCTCCTCATAACCCCAACCCTCCTCTCCAGCCCCACCCCAACCCTCCTCTCCAGTCCCATCCCAACCCTCCTCTCCAGTCCCACTCTCCTCATAACCCCAACCCCCTCTCCAGTCCCACTCTCTTCATAACCCCAACCCTCCTCTCCAGCCCCACTCTCCTCAAAACCCCACCCCTCCTCTCCAGCTCCACCCCAACCCTCCTCTCCAGTCCCACTCTCCTCATAACCCCAACCCTCCTCTCCAGCCCCACTCTCCTCATAACCCCACCCCTCCTCTCCAGCCCCACTCTCCTCATAAACCCAACCCTCCTCTCCAGCTCCACCCCAACCCTTCTCTCCAGCCCCACTCTCCTCATAACCCCACCCCTCTTCTCCAGTCCCACCCCAACCCTCCTCTCCAGTCCCACTCTCCTCATAACCCCAACCCTCCTCTCCAGTCCCTCTCTCCTCATAACCCCACCCCTCCTCTCCAGTCCCACTCTCCTCATAACCCCAACCCTCCTCTCCAGCTCCACCCCAACCCTCCTCTCGAGTCCCACTCTCCTCATAACCCAAACCCTCCTCTCCAGTCCCACTCTCCTCATAACCCCAACCCTCCTCTCCAGTCCCACCCCAAACCTCCTCTCCAGCCCCACTCTCCTCATAACCCCAACCCTCCTCTCCAGTCCCATTCTCCTCATAACCCCAACCTTCCTCTCCAGTCCCACTCTCCTCATAACCCCACTCCTCCTCTCCAGCCCCACCCCAACCCTCCTCTCCAGTCCCACTCTCCTCATAACCCCAACCCTCCTCTCCAGTCCCATTCTCCTCATAACCCCAACCTTCCTCTCCAGTCCCACTCTCCTCATAACCCCACTCCTCCTCTCCAGCCCCACCCCAACCCTCCTCTCCAGTCCCACTCTCCTCATAACCCCAACCCTCCTCTCCAGTCCCACTCTCCTCATAACCCCAACCCTCCTCTCCAGTCCCACTCTCCTCATAACCCCAACCCTCCTCTCCAGTCCCACCCCAACCCTCCTCTCCAGCCCCACTCTCCTTATAACCCCACCCCTCCAGCTCCACCCCAACCCTCCTCTCCAATCCCATTCTCCTCATAACCCCACCCCAACCCTCCTCTCCAGCCCAGGTCCACGGTCCTCTAGTTCATCTTCTGAGTAAAAACCATGAGAACTATAGCTGAGATCCGTAACGGTGTGCCTCAGGAAATTTGTGGGGTGAGACACTAAACCCACTCCAGCTGCTAATGTACTAGCCCTTAACACATCCTCCTCATCTTCCTCTTCTGCTTCCAGATCCTCCTCATCCTCTAGGGTACCAGAGTTCCGGGTATCTCCAGACCCAGTCTTGGTGCTGTTCTTCCCCCTGTGTGGGCAGTCGTATTCCCCCTGGACATGGGCTGCCTGCTCCTTGGCCTTGCGGCTCCGCTTCCACTTCATACGTCTGTTCTGGAACCAGATCTTCACCTGAACGGAACCGGAACACGGCGTCAGAATAGAACATAACAATCGCATGAGGATAAGCACCTCAGTCAAACAACTTGCAGCTCATTTTTAGGTGAGTCTGAATGTGTAGGACCTCTAAGTGACTGAAGATGGATCTGAACTATGTCATATTTATTTTTGTATGATCCCTGACACAAAGTAATAAAATGGCAAACAATTACACAAAGGATTGAAAATCAGTTCAGAGATCAGAGATCAGTTCAGAGTTCAGAGATCAGAGATCAGATCAGAGATCAGTTCAGAGATCAGAGATCAGTTCAGAGATCAGTTCAGAGATCAGAGATCAGTTCAGAGATCAGTTCAGAGATCAGAGATCAGAGATCAGTTCAGAGATCAGAGATCAGTTCAGAGATCAGAGATCAGTTCAGAGATCAGAGATCAGTTCAGAGATCAGTTCAGAGATCAGAGATCAGTTCAGAGATCAGAGATCAGTTCAGAGATCAGAGATCAGTTCAGAGATCAGTTCAGAGATCAGAGATCAGTTCAGAGATCAGAGATCAGTTCAGAGATCATCATGCTCACCTGTGTCTCTGTGAGCACGAGAGAGGTGGCCACCTCAAAGCGTTTAGGTCTGGACAGGTATTTGTTGAGTTTGAACTGGTTCTCCAGGTGTAGTAGCTGTTGACTGGTGAAGGCTGTTCTGGGCCTACGACACTTCCCCATCAGACTATCCTGAGAAGAGACTGGAGTGGAGACCATGAGAGAGAGAGGTTATTATCACATGTTATTATTATTAATCATTATTAATAATAATATGTTTTATTCTGAATACTATGTTGACATAATTCCTATTACATGTTAACAAATTCTTCTTTATATCAATACAATATATTATTATTATTTTATTTGTTTTTACATTAGCAGTTGGCGTTTTACAAGTACTGGCTTAAAACTCAGCCTACATTTCTTTATTTATATTTACACTTGTGAGTTTTTTGTCGTTGTTGTTGTTTATTCTTCTTCTTTCTTTTTACATGATCTTGGTCATGTGAAGTTCATTTAGCTGTTCTGTAAGGGAGGAGGATGGGACTAAGATAGAAATAGTGTCAACTTTAAAAGCTGTCCTGATGATACGTTTTGATGGACTTTAGTTTGCAGGTGATGTGAGGACGGCGAGATATTGCTTTAAGCAGGGCTATAAAACTCAGAGCCATTATATTAATGAAAATGCAATAAATGATCCCAGGATTTTATTGACGGAAGTGGACCTATTTCCCCCAGGTTGACTTAAATGTAAATGTAATGTGTTAACTAATTGTTAAACATCTCGCGTGGCTATGGCCTATCAATTAAAATGTTATTTATTCAATTATAGTTTATTTTCGACTGCTTATTTTTTGTAAATTATTTAAAACGAAGTTCATAATTTTGAATAATTCCAAATAGCAAGATCTAAAACACGGAGGGAATATTTTTTATTTAACATTATAACACAATGTAGTAAATTCACACATTGTTCAATGAAATTATAAAAGTACAAATAATTACTTAAAAAGGGGCAAATTAATTCAAATGAAAAGCTATACCAAAACAATTTAGCAGCAACATTTGTCTTAATACATTTTTTACAACTACTTTTGTTATCACACAATAAACTTCTAATATGAACAGTGACAGAGTTACTTATTTTAATTATATTCAAATAAATATAAATGGGACCACTCCAGGCTACTTACTACCGTAGTCCCCTAGTTTTGGAAGCATCATTCCGGCTCTAATCCAGTGCTCTAACGGGAACCCAGCCATAGCTGCCGGGTGTAGGTGCTCTGGGTACTGCTGGGCATGCTGCGCAAAACCGGGGTAGGTAAAGGCAGGGTGCTGCCCCCCCAGGGCCGCGATGCGGTACATGTGAGTGGGATACATTCCATGGATGGCCCCCTGAGACAGCTGGGTGAGTCCCGGCTGGGAGAAGTTCAGTAGACCCGGTTTGTGGATCATTCCGTTCTGAATGTGGATACCGTTGTGGGTCCTCTGCGGGGATGGTGTTTCCGACGGGTGGTAAGAGACGCGGCTGTCCTCAAAACGCAGTCCCGGGGAGCTGTCCCGGTGCGCCAACAGCGCGTCGATTCCAAAGTTCTTAGATTTCGCCATTGTAGACCTTTCCTGAAACTTTCCTCCAACTCAAATTGTGCAAGTAGATTGATTGTTCTGGGTAAAGTTTTGTCGGAAATAGTTGTTCTAGACAAAATGATAGAACATCTTGTCCAGAGTTTTAAAACTGCTGTTACACGGAATGTTTCAGTTTTTTTTTCAATAAATTATTATAAAACGTTACGTTATCACTTTCTTGACAATATCCTTCTTTGTTATAGCCAAATTTCTCCGGCGGTGTTTCCAGTCTCTCCTCCCTCTCCTCCTGTCCTGTCCTGTGCTATTACGTCTCCACCTGCAACTGACAAACGTTGTCACACCGCTCTGCTGTTGAAGCTCTCCAGCCCAGACTCTGATTGGCTAATCTTAGCGAACACACCGGGTCAGACAGCTTTATAATGAGTTCATTACGGTTCCTTTCACACTGCTTGTGCGCTCGAGCTCGCCACACTGTACTTCTTGGGCGCTCGTAGAATAGTTAGTGCTATCCGAGACCTTGGGACGTCCATTACCCTAACCCTAACCTGCACTTTAACAATAATCATTAACTAACTTTAACCCTTACTAAAACCGTTTAATAAAATGTCACTTCAGTAGTGTGACATTAGATTTGGGACGTCCCACGGATCCCGTTTAGACTTCCCCCAAGTGGAATTCACAAAGCGTGGAGAAAATAGTGTCGAAAAAGAAACGTTATGGTCGGCAGGGTGGTGTGGCTCAAAATAACTTTACGTCTATACATTTGTAGCCTAAACAAATAATAATATGTCATGTATCATGTATCATAACCGCGCAGTTATTTTTTACTTGTTTTATCACACAAAGCACCTGACACTATACATAACCAAATGGTTAGAAACTCGAGTAAATGTATCGTTGTTTGAATTAGGCCAACATTGTATTATATAGGTGACTCTACAATTACAAATTTGGAGGGAAGATTCTTTTCGAATTGGTCAACTATTCTAGGAAGCAGCCTGAATTGGAATATAAACGAGCGCAAACCGTGAGAGAAAGGCGCTATCGTTTCGATTCTGAACCATCATGATGTATTTCTGCATTCATACTGTCCATGGACATTTGATCAATTCTCCTCAATTAAATTAAATATAACTGATTTTCCCCAAAAAAAATGTATTCCCAAAAGGAAGAAGTAATGACCAATAGACCTATTATAAATGCACTATATACGGAGAATATACATTAACCTGAAATATTTTCTACATGATTATGTTTCAATTTTGTTTGATGCTGTAAGGCACAGTATGGTTTAGGATTTGTATTTTTTATTCATGACTATTCACAAGCCTTTGAAAAATGAAAGTGAAAATGGCCTCAGGCCTTTTTTGTTCAAAACCAATACAAATGTTATCATATCTGTAAGCCTTTAGGTCATATAATTATTATCAATACATTTAGCATTATATCTATTTATTATAGTCTACTACAAAACTACGAACTACAAATATTTGGTATCAACTGAGATTGAGACACAATTCTCCCACACTCACTCACACAGTAACTCACAAATAGGCTAAGCACACACACACACACAAGCATACACACACGTACACACACACACACACACACACACACACACACACACACACACACGTACACATGCACGCACGCACGTACACGTGCGCGCACACACGTACGTACACACACACACACACACACACACACACACACACACACACACACACACACACACACGTGCACACACACGCACATACGCACGCGCGCACACACACGCACACACACACGCACGCGCACACGCACGCACGCACACACACACACAAACCTGTTGGCCCTTTTCCACATTAGGTTTGCTTCATCATCAAAACATACATAAAAGCCTATGAAAGCTTATCAATTTATTGCTGTTCAATCAACTTTATTTGGTGGTTGAGTTGACAGAACACAGGGTGCTTATCACCGATTACAGATATCATGATAATCATTATCAACTAGTGAAGCTGTCTAATATCCGAGAAGGAAAATGTCTGAGTTTTTTTTTTCTCCCCCACTAATCACTACTCCTAATCACAAAACATCTCAACATCTCATCTCTACCCCAAAGCCATCAGACTGCTGAACAGCTTCCACCCCAAAGCCATCAGACTGCTGAACAGCTTCTACCCCAAGCCATCAGACTGCTGAACAGCTTCTACCCCAAGCCATCAGACTGCTGAACAGCTTCCACCCCAAAGCCATCAGACTGCTGAACAGCTTCTACCCCAAAGCCATCAGACTGCTGAACAGCTTCTACCCCCAAGCCATCAGACTGCTGAACAGCTTCTACCCCCAAGCCATCAGACTGCTGAACAGCTTCTACCCCACCATCAGACTGCTGAACAGCTTCTACACCCAAGCCATCAGACTGCTGAACAGCTTCTACCCCCAAGCCATCAGACTGCTGAACAGCTTCTACCCCCAAGCCATCAGACTGCTGAACACCTTCTACCCCCAAGCCATCAGACTGCTGAACAGCTTCTACCCCAAGCCATCAGACTGCTGAACACCTTCTACCCCCAAGCCATCAGACTGCTGAACAGCTTCTACCCCCAAGCCATCAGACTGCTGAACACCTTCTACCCCCAAGCCATCAGACTGCTGAACACCTTCTACCCCCAAGCCATCAGACTGCTGAACAGCTTCTACCCCCAAGCCATCAGACTGCTGAACAGCTTCTATCCCCAAGCCATCAGACTGCTGAACACCTTCTACCCCAAGCCATCAGACTGCTGAACAGCTTCTACCCCCAAGCCATCAGACTGCTGAACACCTTCTACCCCCAAGCCATCAGACTGCTGAACAGCTTCTACCCCCAAGCCATCAGACTGCTGAACAGCTTCTACCCCCAAGCCATCAGACTGCTGAACAGCTTCTACCCCCAAGCCATCAGACTGCTGAACAGCTTCTACCCCCAAGCCATCAGACTGCTGAACAGCTTCTACCCCCAAGCCATCAGACTGCTGAACACCTTCTACCCCCAAGCCATCAGACTGCTGAACGGCATCTACCCCCAAGCCATCAGACTGCTGAACAGCTAATCAAATGGCTACTTCCCTGAGTATTTTCATTGACCCCCCCTCTGCTCCCCTTTTTTATGCTTCTGCTACTCGCTGTTTATTATCTATGCATAACTACTTTGCCACTCCCTACATGTACCTATTACGTGCGGATATATTATGCACAACCAGAATAATAGAGACATACAGTGGGAAGAACAAGTACTACAGGAAACGTATGATCTCTGTAATTGCAAAAAAAGGTTTCTGTACCAAATATTAAGTTCTGCTTTTCTGATGTATCAAATACTTATGTCATGCAATAAAATGCAAATGAATTAGTTAAAAATCATACAATGTGATTTTCTGGATTTTTGTTCTCTCACAGTTGAAGTGTACCTATCATAAACAATTACAGACCTCTACATGCTTTGTAAGTACCTATCTCTCTGATTTGGTCCTGCCGTACATACCTACACGTACGCTACGGTCACAAGACGCAGGCCTCCTAATTGTCCCTAGAATTTGTAAGCAAACAGCTGGAGGCAGGGCTTTCTCCTATAGAGCTCCATTTTTATGGAACGGTCTGCCTGCCCATGTCAGAGACGCAAACTCGGTCTCAACCTTTAAGTCTTTACTGAAGACTCATCTCTTCAGTGGGTCATATGATTGAGTGTAGTCTGGCCCAGGAGTGGGAAGGTGAACGGAAAGGCTCTGGAGCAACGAACCGCCCTTGCTGTCTCTGCCTGGCCGATTCCCCTCTTTCCACTGGGATTCTCTGCCTCTACCCTGTTACGGGGGCTGAGTCACTGGCTTACTGGGGCTCTCTCATGCCGTCCCTGGGGGGGTGCGTCACCTGGGTGGGTTGATTCACTGTTGTGGTCGGCCTGTCTGGGTTGGCGCCCCCTTGGGTTGTGCCGTGGCGGAGATCTTTGTGGGCTATACTCGGCCTTGTCTCAGGATGGTAAGTTGGTGGTTGAAGATATCCCTCTAGTGGTGTGGGGGCTGTGCTTTGGCAAAGTGGGTGGGGTTATATCCTTCCTGTTTGGCCCTGTCCGGGGTGTCCTCGGATGGGGCCACAGTGTCTCCTGACCCCTCCTGTCTCAGCCTCCAGTATTTATGCTGCATTAGTTTATGTGTCGGGGGCTAGGGTCAGTTTGTTATATCTGGAGTACTTCTCCTGTCCTATTCGGTGTCCTGTGTGAATCTAAGTGTGCGTTCTCTAATTCTCTCCTTCTCTCTTTCTTTCTCTCTCTCGGAGGACCTGAGCCCTAGGACCATGCCCCAGGACTACCTGACATGATGACTCCTTGCTGTCCCCAGTCCACCTGGCCGTGCTGCTGCTCCAGTTTCAACTGGCCTGGGCCCTAGGACCATGTCCCAGGACTACCTGACATGATGACTCCTTGCTGTCCCCAGTCCACCTGGCCATGCTGCTGCTCCAGTTTCAACTGTTCTGCCTTACTATTATTCAACCATGCTGGTCATTTATGAACATTTGAACATCTTGGCCACGTTCTGTTATAATCTCCACCCGGCACAGCCAGAAGAGGACTGGCCACCCCACATATGCTCTCTCTAATTCTCTCTTTCTTTCTCTCTCTCGGAGGAGGACCTGAGCCCTAGGACCGTGCCCCAGGACTACCTGACATGATGACTCCTTGCTGTCCCCAGTCCACCTGACTGTGCTGCTGCTCCAGTTTCAACTGTTCTGCCTTATTATTATTCGACCATGCTGGTCATTTATGAACATTTTAACATCTTGGTCATGTTCTGTTATAATCTCTACCCGGCACAGCCAGAAGAGGACTGGCCACCCCACATAGCCTGGTTCCTCTCTAGGTTTCTTCCTAGGTTTTGGCCTTTCTAGGGAGTTTTTCCTAGCCACCGTGCTTTTACACCTGCATTGTTTGCTGTTTGGGGTTTTAGGCTGGGTTTCTGTACAGCACTTTGAGATATCAGCTGATGTACGAAGGGCTGTATAAATACATTTGATTTGATTTGATTTGATTTGATTTGAAGTAGGAAAACCTGCAAAATCGGCAGTGTATCAAATACTTGTTCTCCCCACTGTACATGTTATTCAATCACTTCATCTAAACCGCTTCGCGTACGTCAACTGGACCGTCTGTGTAGCCAGGCGCTAGAATATAACTTGGTTCTATTTTAGACACTTGATGCACTGTAAGTCCCTCCTCTACCATCTACTTCATTGGTTTTTAATGACCATATACCCACGTGGATAGATGAACGAGGTCCACACTCCAGTCCAGTTGGTGGCCATAACGCACCTTAAAGTATATATGTTCAGGATTAAAAATGTCCTTTACAAGTCACAAGTCTGCCATTCCTGAGCTCTGTACTGGTGGTGCCCCGATCCCGCAGCTGAATCAACTTTAGGAGACGGTCCTGGCGCTTGCTGGACTTTCTTTGGCGCCCTGAAGCCTTCTTCACAACAATTGAACTGTTCTCCTTGAAGTTCTTGATGATCCAATAAATTGTTGATTTAGGTGCAATCTTACTGGCAGCGATATCCTTGCCTGTGAAGCCCTTTTTGTGCAAAGCAATGATGACGGTACGTGTTTCCTTGCAGGAAACCTCCATGATTGACAGAGGAAGAACAGTGATTCCAAGCACCACCCTCCTTTCGAAGCTTCCAGTCTGTTATTCGAACTCAATCAGCATGACAGAGTGATCTCCAGCCTTGTCCTCGTCAACACTCACAAGTGTGTTAATGAGGGCTGAAATGCAGTGGAAATGTTTTGGGGGGATTCAATTCATTTGCACGGCAAAGAGGGACTTTGCAATTAATTGCAATTCATCTGATCACTCTTCATAACATTCTGGATTATATGCAAATTGCCATCATACAAACTGAGGCAGCAGACTTTGTGAAAATTAATATTTGTGTCATTCTCAAAACTTTTGGCCACGACTGTAGACCATCTATCTGATGCTGTCTGGTCAAATAGAGAATTGCATTGTTGACCCCTGTAGCATTGAATGCAAGAAGGGAAGCATTTTGTATTTTGGCCACCCTAGATTAAAAAAATAAAAATAAAAAATAATAATAAACAGCCAATCAACTGTGAATGTTCCTGGAACACCAAACCAAAGTGTCAAGGGAAGCCAGTTTGGATTTGGCTTCATAACCAATCACATCGCATTAAAAGCCAGTTTGGATTTGGCTTCACACCAATCACATCGCATTAAAAGCCCGTTTGGATTTGGCTTCACACCAATCACATCGCATTAAAAGCCCGTTTGGATTTGGCTTCACACCAATCACATCGCATTAAAAGCCCGTTTGGATTTGGCTTCACACCAATCACATCGCATTAAAAGCCCGTTTGGATTTGGCTTCACACCAATCACATCGCATTAAATGCCCTTTTGGATTTGGCTTCACACCAATCACATCGCATTAAAAGCCAGTTTGGATTTGGCTTCACACCAATCACATCGCATTAAAAGCCAAACATCATTACTGACAGAAGAAACTTGAATTCTTGTATCTCATTGTGTTGTTGTCCTCCGGTGGCTAGCTAGCTAGCTAAACTAAAATATGTTTTCTCCTCTGTGGTTTTATTTAATTATCCGTACTGGCCAATGAGTACAACGGAAATGATGATCCAACCATAAATTCATACATTGTTGTGCCCCTGACCTGAAAGGACGGACGTTCAATATGTAGCTAGATGTAGTATGCTAATGTTAACTAGCTGGCTCATTGTTGCCCATGAATGGAAGTCAGGTTCAATATGTAGCTAGATGTAGTATGCTAATGTTAACTAGCTGGCTCATTGTTGCCCATGAATGGAAGTCAGGCCAGCGAGCAAGTATTGTATCCAGGTAGCCAGGGACAACGCATATAAAAACCTGTACTGTATGACAGAGTCATCGACCGTTTAGACAACATGAACGAGAGGGGGATGCCATTGGTGTTAGAGACAACATGAACGAGAGGGGGATGCCATTGGTGTTGGAGACAACATGAACGAGAGGGGGATGCCATTGGTGTTGGAGACAACATGAACGAGAGGGGGATGCCATTGGTGTTAGAGACAACATGAACGAGAGGGGGAGGGGGATGCCATTGGTGTTAGAGACAACGTGAACGAGAGGGAGATGCCATTGGTGTTAGAGACAACATGAAGGAGAGGGGGATGCCATTGGTGTTAGAGACAACATGAACGAGAGGGGGATGCCATTGGTGTTAGAGACAACATGAACGAGAGGGGGATGCCATTGGTGTTAGAGACAACATGAAAGAGAGGGGGATGCCATTGGTGTTAGAGACAACATGAACGAGAGGGGGATGCCATTGGTGTTAGAGACAACATGAACGAGAGGGGGATGCCATTGGTGTTAGAGACAACATGAAGGAGAGGGGGATGATGCCATTGGTGTTAGAGACAACATGAACGAGAGGGGGAGGATGCCATTGGTGTTAGAGACAACATGTTTTTTCTACTGAGACACACACACACACACACACACACACACACACACACACACACACACACCAGTACATTTGGCTTACGTTGATTATTTGGCGGCCTAAATTGTGCTGGAATAGTGGAGGAGCTCCTGTTGTTGACATGGTGCTGGAATAGTGGAGGAGCTCCTGTTGTTGACATGGTGCTGGAATAGTGGAGGCAGCTCCTGTTGTTGACATGGTGCTGGAATAGTGGAGGCAGCTCCTGTTGTTGACATTGACATGGTGCTGTTGAATGGTGCTGGAGGCAGCTCCTGTTGTTGACATGGTGCTGGAATAGTGGAGGCAGCTCCTGTTGTTGACATGGTGCTGGAATAGTGGAGGCAGCTCCTGTTGTTGACATGGTGCTGGAATAGTGGAGGCAGCTCCTGTTGTTGACATGGTGCTGGAATAGTGGAGGCAGCTCCTGTTGTTGACATGGTGCTGGAATAGTGGAGGCAGCTCCTGTTGAATTGACATGGTGCTGGAATAGTGGAGGCAGCTCCTGTTGTTGACATGGTGCTGGAATAGTGGAGGCAGCTCCTGTTGTTGATGGTGCTGAATGGTGCTGGTGGAATAGTGGAGGCAGCTCCTGTTGTTGACATGGTGCTGGAATAGTGGAGGCAGCTCCTGTTGTTGACATGGTGCTGGAATAGTGACATGACATGGTGCTGGAATAGTGGAGGCAGCTCCTGTTGTTGACATGGTGCTGGAATAGTGGAGGAGCTCCTGTTGTTGACATGGTGCTGGAATAGTGGAGGCAGCTCCTGTTTTCTATGTGACTTGCGGTAACTCTCTGTGGTTCTAAATCAGTAGTTGTTTAGTCCGAAAATGTCAGAAACATTAACTTGACCTGCTGTAGGTCATATAACTATTAGTTACATGCAATATGCTTTGTGGACTTCACTGGACAGAGGTTCCTAAAGACAGAGACATTAAGACACAGTGTCAGAATAAATTCAACCACACCTTTGTTTCATCACAAAACCGGAGAGGCCTCTATATCACTGTGTCTTCTTATTGTCTCAGCCTTTAGGTCTATATATCACTGTGTCTTCTTATTGTCTCTGTCTTTAGGCCTATATATCACTGTGTCTTCTTATTGTCTCTGCCTTTAGGCCTATATATCACTGTGTCTTCTTATTGTCTCTGCCTTTAGGCCTCTATATCACTGGGTCTTCTTCTTGTCTCTGCCTTTAGGTCTATATATCACTGTGTCTTATTGTCTCTGCCTTTAGGTCTGTATATCACTGTGTCTTATTGTCTCTGTCTTTAAGCCTCTATATCACTGTGTCTTCTTATTGTCTCTGCCTTTAGGCCTCTATATCACTGTGTCTTCTTATTGTCTCTGCCTTTAGGTCTATATATCACTGTGTCTTATTGTCAATGTCTTTAGGCCTCTATATCACTGTGTCTTCTTCTTGTCTCTGCCTTTAGGCCTGTATATCACTGTATCTTCTTATTGTCTCTGCCTTTAGGTCTATATATCACTGTGTCTTATTGTCTCTGCCTTTAGGCCTCTATATCACTGTGTCTTATTGTCTCTGTCTTTAGGCCTCTATATCACTGTGTCTTCTTATTGTCTCTGCCTTTAGGCCTCTATATCACTGTGTCTTATTGTCTCTGCCTTTAGGCCTCTATATCACTGTGTCTTATTGTCTCTGCCTTTAGGCCTCTATATCACTGTGTCTTCTTATTGTCTCTGCCTTTAGGCCTCTATATCACTGTGTCTTCTTATTGTCTCTGCCTTTAGGCCTCTATATCACTGTGTCTTATTGTCTCTGCCTTTAGGCCTGTATATCACTGTGTATTATTGTCAATGCCTTTAGGCCTCTATATCACTGTGTCTTCTTATTGTCTCTGCCTTTAGGCCTCTATATCACTGTGTCTTATTGTCTCTGCCTTTAGGCCTCTATATCACTGTGTCTTATTGTCTCTGCCTTTAGGCCTCTATATCACTGTGTCTTATTGTCTCTGCCTTTAGGTCTATATATCACTGTGTCTTCTTATTGTCTCTGCCTTTAGGTCTATATATCACTGTGCCTTATTGTCTCTGCCTTTAGACCTCTATATCACTGTGTCTTATTGTCTCTGCCTTTAGGTCTATATATCACTGTGTCTTATTGTCTCTGCCTTTAGGTCTATATATCACTGTGTCTTATTGTCTCTGCCTTTAGGTCTGTATATCACCGTGTCTTGTTATCGTCTCTGCCTTTAGGTCTATATATCACTGTGTCTTATTGTCTCTGCCTTTAGGCCTGTTTATCACTGTGTCTTCTTATTGTCTCTGCTTTTAGGTCTTTATATCACTGTGTCTTCTTATTGTCTCTGCCTTTAGGTCTATATATCACTGTGTCTTCTTATTGTCTCTGCCTTTAGGTCTCTATATCACTGTGTCTTATTGTCTCTGCCTTTAGGTCTATATATCACTGTGTCTTCTTATTGTCTCTGCTTTTAGGTCTATATATCACTGTGTCTTATTGTCTCTGCCTTTAGGTCTATATATCACTGTGTCTTCTTATTGTCTCTGCCTTTAGGCCTCTATATCACTGTGTCTTATTGTCTCTTCCTTTAGGTCTATATATCACGGTGTCTTATTGTCTCTGCCTTTAGGTCTATATATCACTGTGTCTTATTGTCTCTGACTTTAGGTCTATATATCACTGTGTCTTCTTATTGTCTCTGCCTTTAGGCCTGTATATCACTGTGTATTATTGTCTCTGCCTTTAGGTCTTTATATCACTGTGTCTTCTTATTGTCTCTGCCTTTAGGCCTGTTTATCACTGTGTCTTCTTATTGTCTCTGCTTTTAGGTCTTTATATCACTGTGTCTTCTTATTGTCTCTGCCTTTAGGTCTATATATCACTGTGTCTTATTGTCTCTGCATTTAGGTCTATATATCACTGTGTCTTATTGTCTCTGCCTTTAGGTCTATATATCACTGTGTCTTATTGTCTCTGCCTTTAGGTCTATATATCACTGTGTCTTATTGTCTCTGCCTTTAGGTCTCTATATCACTGTGTCTTCTTATTGTCTCTGCCTTTAGGTCTATATATCACTGTGTCTTCTTATTGTCTCTGCCTTTAGGTCTATATATCACTGTGTCTTATTGTCTCTGCCTTTAGGCCTCTATATCACTGTGTCTTCTTATTGTCTCTGCCTTTAGGCCTCTATATCACTGTGTCTTCTTATTGTCTCTGCCTTTAGGCCTGTTTATCACTGTGTCTTCTTATTGTCTCTGCCTTTAGGTCTATATATCACTGTGTATTACTGTCTCTGCCTTTAGGCCTCTATATCACTGTGTCTTCTTATTGTCAATGCCTTTAGGCCTCTATATCACTGTGTCTTATTGTCAATGCCTTTAGGCCTCTATATCACTGTGTCTTATTGTCTCTGCCTTTAGGCCTCTATATCACTGTGTCTTATTGTCAATGCCTTTAGGCCTCTATATCACTGTGTCTTATTGTCAATGCCTTTAGGCCTATATATCACTGTGTCTTATTGTCAATGCCTTTAGGCCTGTATATCACGGTGTCAAGGCATACGAACTAACAGGTTATAGAGAAAACAATGCAATTACCACAACACATAGGTTGTAATACGGCTTTTTCTCCCTGGTTTCCCAGTGAATTTACATACATCCTGCTACTGAACCCAATTCATTTTTTAAAAAAGAAAGGAGCACCAAGGCACACTTCCTCCTTTCTTTTTGATGTCCAATTTACCCTTTTAGCAAAGAGCCCCTTCTATCTACCAGAATGTACTATTGTGTACCTTAGTAGCGCTTCTCTTCCTCCTCTTTCTATCAGTTCATTTTTTGTTTGTTTTCTCTCCTCCTTCCTTCTTCTTTGTCTTCTTCTTCTTCTGTGGATTTTATATGGTGGTTGGCAACCAACTTTAAAAGGCGCATTATCGCCACCAACTGGCCTGGAGTGTGGACCTCGTTCATCTATCCACGTGGGTATATGGTCATTAAATACCAATGAAGTAGATGGTAGAGGAGGGACTTACAGTGCATCAAGTGTCTAAAATAGAACCAAGTTATATTCTAGCGCCTGGCTACGCAGACGGTCCAGTTGACGTACGCAAAGCGGTTTAGATGAAGTGATTGAATAACATGTACAGTGGGGAGAACAAGTATTTGATACACTGCTGATTTTGCAGGTTTTCCTACTTACAAAGCATGTAGAGGTCTGTCATTTTTATCATAGGTACACTTCAACTGTGAGAGACGGAATCTATAACAAAAATCCAGAATATCACATTGTATGATTTTTAAGTAATTAATTTACATTTTATTGCATGACATAAGTATTTGATCAGCCACCAACCAGTATGAATTCCGGCTCTCACAGACCTGTTAGTTGCGAGGCATTCGAAAACCTCCCTGGTCTCTGCAGTTGAATCTACAGTGGGGCAAAAAACGTATTTAGTCAGCCACCAATTGTGCAAGTTCTCCCACTTAAAAAGATGAGAGAGGCCTGTAATTTTCATCACAGGTACACTTCAACTATGACAGACAAAATGAGAGAAAAATCACATTGTAGGATTTTTAATGAATTTATTTGCAAATTATGGTGAAAAATAAGTATTTGGTCACCTACAAAACAAGCAAGATTTCTGGCTCTCACAGACCTGTAACTTCTTCTTTAAGAGGCTCCTCTGTCCTCCACTCGTTACCTGTATTGCTCCTACCCTCTACTTTTTTGAACATTTTGTTAAAAATCGCGCAACATTTCAGCGCCCTGCTACTCATGCCAGGAATATAGTACGTTCATATGGTTAGAATGTGTGGATAGAAAACACTCGGACGTTTTTAAAACTGGTTAAATCACGACTGTGGCTATAACATAACGTGCGTTACATCGGAAAGCGCAGGAAAACCTGATCACAGAAAATGGAAATAAATATCCTTGCGCCACTTCCAGCAATTGTTCACTGTGAGCCGAATTAGATAAGACCGAGGATTCAACTCCCACAGCATCCCCATGTTGTCTAGAGTCTTGTGAATTGAATCATCTTTGATTCTTGGTTGAACCGAATCAGGGGAACCACTTACCTCCAGTCTCCGCCCAGATCATTTGGAAGAGCTCTCTCGTGAAATTTTTTCCAAGACGACAGCTAATGATTTTTACATCACCTCCTGATGATTTTTATCGCTTATTAACGTTTACTAATATCTAAAGTAGCATTACAAACGTATTTCGAAGTGTTTTGTGAAAGTTTATCGTCTACTTTTTGAATTTAAAAAAATGACGTTACGTTGTGAAATCGCTGTTTTTTTCGTTTATCACACAGTCTACATATAACGATATCTTGGCTTTACATGGCCCGATTTAATCGAAATAAAGACCCAATAGTGTTTATGGGACATCTAGGAGTGCCAACAAAGAAGATGGTGAAAGGTAATGACTGTTTTCTATTTTATTGTGCGGTTTGTGTAACGCCGAAATGCTAATTATTTTGTTTACGTCCCCTGCTGTGCTTTTGTGTTGTAGTGTATTGGTGCATGCTATCAGATAATAGCTTCTCATGCTGTCGCCGAAAAGCATTTTAAAAATCTGACTTGTTGCCTGGATTCACAACGAGTGTAGCTTTAATTCGATACCCTGCATGTGTATTTTAATGAACGTTTGAGTTTTAACTAATACTATTAGCATTTAGCGTAGCACATTTGCATTTCCAGAGCTCTAGTTGGGACGCAAGCGTCCCGAGTAGAGGGAAGAGGTTAATGGCACCTGTTTGAACTTGTTATCAGTATAAAAGACACCTGTCCACAACCTCAAACAGTCACACTCCAAACTCCACTATGGCCAAGACCAAAGAGCTGTCAAAGGACACCAGAAACAAAATTGTAGACCTGTACCAGGCTGGGAAGACTGAATCTGCAATAGGTAAGCAGCTTGGTTTGAAGAAATCAACTGTGGGAGCAATTATTAGGAAATGGAAGACATACAAGACCACTGATAATCTCCCTCGATCTGGGGCTCCACGCAAAATCTCACCCCGTGGGGTCAAAATTATCACAAGAACGGTGAGCAAAAATCCCAGAACCACACGGGGGGACCTAGTGAATGACCTGCAGAGAGCTGGGACCAAAGTAACAAAGCCTACCATCAGTAACACACTACGCCGCCAGGGACTCAAATCCTGCAGTGCCAGACGTGTCCCCCTGCTTAAGCCAGTACATGTCCAGGCCCGTCTGAAGTTTGCTACAGAGCATTTGGATGATCCAGAAGAAGATTTAATCGTTTGTCGTTCCTGTGCTGTACTTCTGTGTTCATGTTACATATTATGTGTTGTTTTATGAGTTGTGTGGACACCAGGAAGAGTAGCTGCTGTTTTAGCAGTAGCTAATGGGGATCCTCATAAAATACTAATAGCCCTAACCTTAAACCCTAAACCCTAAACCCTACCCCTAACGCCGAACCTTAACACCTAGCCAAGCTAACGTTAGCCACCTAGCTAATATTAACCACAGTAAGAAAATTGTGTACTGAACACGAATGCATTACGAAGAAAATTGTGCCTATTTCAATTTAATGTATATTTCATGTTAATCTGTGATAGTGAGTTGGTTTACTGTGAATGCAGTCTCTGCTAACGTTAATCTGTGATAGTGAGTTGGTTTACTGTGAATGCAGTCTCTGCTAACGTTAATCTGTGATAGTGAGTTGGTTTACTGTGAATGCAGTCCCTGCTAACGTTAATCTGTGATAGTGAGTTGGTTTACTGTGAATGCAGTCCCTGCTAACGTTAATCTGTGATAGTGAGTTGGTTTACTGTGAATGCAGTCCCTGCTAACGTTAATCTGTGACAGTGAGTTGGTTTACTGTGAATGCAGTCCCTGATAACGTTAATCTGTGATAGTGAGTTGGTTTACTGTGAATGCAGTCTCTGCTAACGTTAATCTGTGACTGTGAGTTGGTTTACTGTGAATGCAGTCCCTGCTAACGTTAATCTGTGATAGTGAGTTGGTTTACTGTGAATGCAGTCTCTGCTAACGTTAATCTGTGACTGTGAGTTGGTTTACTGTGAATGCAGTCTCTGCTAACGTTAATCTGTGACTGAACATTGACTTTAAATTTCAAGTTGGAACTTTTTACTGTGAATGCAGTCATTTCTGAAACCTAAGTGTTTTAGTGGAGATTATCATTGACTTAAATAATATTTCAATCCCGCTGAATAAATACCCCCTGAGATTCAGAGAGATCACTTTCCACAACATGAGCTGTACCTGACTAAAGTATCCCGTCCGTAATAAATGTCTTAAGTACACCATGTGTTCCCCCCCCCCCCCCCCCCCCCCCCCACTGTGGGAAATGGGTGGCTGGAGGCTAGTCTGTTAAATTAGACTTAATTCCCACACATTTAGACTGGGCAGATAAATCACCATTCCATCCAGTTACAGCCTGCTAGACCTTGGAACCCTATTTAATGTCAACTCATTACTGAGACGGTGGTCATTTATTAAACACGCTCGTCATTCATTAACCGCCGTTGTTTGGAACTCGCAGGACAAGCTTGGAGCTGCATGGGACAATAGTGAGAACAGAACACCTCCACCTGCCAGCATTATTGGTTTGGAGCAGGTGACAATTACAGTGGGTAGTTTCTGAATATCCGTTTTGGGATTTTTTAAATATTTTTTATCATATCATAATATTTCTATATGCTTTGATCTTGCCATGTCAATGCCGCTTGTTTCCATGGCGCTTGTTATGTGTGAAAGTTGTGATTGTAAATTCTGGTTGTAAAAAAAAATCATAATTACACTCCCAATAGGACCCGTTCACAGCACATGAAAGCACACATCAAACAATCAGGATTATAGTTAGCATAGCATTATGGCCCTTTGATGATGGTTTATGGGAAACGTCTCACCAGATAAACAAAGGATCCATTGTACAGCTGAACTGATACCAGACACTGTAAACAGGTTCTAGGATTATTCTCACCCTGTTGGTCTGCAGGACACAGTATTATTGTGGGGGGGGCGATAGTAAATCAACTTGATTGGAGGCACACAACACACACCACCGCCTCTCCTCACGGGAGAACCGCATACCGGGTCGTTAGCAATTGAGTTTTCAGAGGGTTTTTTGGCGGCCACCATAATACTGTGTCCTGCAGACCAACAGGGTGAGAATAATTTGGCTAAAATGTGAGAAATTTAAGAAATGTCAGATTTACCTGCATTCCAGATTTCCAAATAAAACAATAGATGGTATTAGTATACTGGTCTACAACACAGCCATCTGTCTATATCATCAAGACAAAGGGGGGGGGGGGGTTGGCCTGGCTCACTTGGGCCGACGATGACTGATAGTGATTTATTTTGAAGGACTATATTCCCAGAGTAGGAAAATGTGTGATAGCAGCGCAGCTATGGTAGTTTTCTGTGTGTTAGGACTCTTTAATCTCCATCCCATTCATTATTCCCATTGGGATTTAACCCTTTGACAAACAATGTCAGTACACCACAAGTTATTTCTCACTTACACCCTTTAATCATACTGTATATCATTGGAAAGCTTAGATTCTCACTGCTTTCCATCAGATACCATTTTCGGGAATGTTCAAGTCAACAGAACTTTGACCTTTGTCATGATCTTTAAAAGAAAAAAAAATCACGATGAGAACTCGTCGGCCCAACTGAGCCCGACAGCACATATTTGGGGAAGAGGGGCATGGCTCATGGACTACATGGCGCAAAGCGGGTTTTCTCCTCTCATCTCCCTGCTTGCAGGTCCCTTGCGCGTTGCCATAGCAACCTGACTCACACGACTTGCAGTTATAAATGCGATCTTTAGCAGGTTGAACATAGTGAGAATATCATTTAGAAATTGATAGCGCAGTTTGTTTCAGGGATTTTACAACTAGCTAACTACTTCTGAAAGTACACACTGTTATTGACTTTGGTATTGTTGTATATAACTACATTTTCTAGCTAGCTACCTAGCTAGCCAGCCTGCCGTTCTAGAGAGAGCATTGCATTGTGGGGTTTGTAGTCGACTTGAGCTCTGCAGATTTCCACAATTTTTGCTTCTTCATTTAAGATAGTTATGAAATGTGACATTTAGTCACAATACATATTGTTATCACATATTTGCGATATTTAACAATGTAAATAATTAAACATTTCTGGTTTTGAGTGGATTATTCCTTTAAAACAGCATTGTTGAGTGGCAATGGGCAGTGGGTGTGGGGACTGCTGCTCGTGTCTTGCTACAGCGGAGGAGAGAACGATGGAGACTCTCAAGAAATACGTTGTCGCGCTCATCCGTCAGATGCACTCCACCCCTACAGTACATCCCAGGGACACACTGCTTAATGGCAGGGTGGGAGATTGTGTTCAGTGAATCCGTGAAATGTGACCACCAGCTGATTGACGGAGCTCCAGGCCACCTCTATGCACTTGTTCATCTTCTGGTCCCCCTGGAACATCCAGCTATCAGAGAAGACCACCGTTGTCCCGGGGAAACATTCGGATGACCACCTCTAAATCCGTGTACCAGTGCCGTCCCCCTGGTGCATCCAGCTATCAGAGAAGACCACCGTTGTCCCGGGGAAACATTCGATATTCGTTATGATGTGTTATGATGTGTTATGATGTGTTATGATGTATTATGATGTGTTATGATGTGTTATGCTGTGTTATGATGTGTTATGATGTGTTATGCTGTGTTATGATGTGTTATGATGTGTTATGATGTGTTATGCTGTGTTATGATGTGTTATGATGTGTTATGATGTGTTATGATGTGTTATGCTGTGTTATGATGTGTTATGATGTGTTATGATGTGTTATGATGTGTTATGTGTTATGTGTTATGATGTGTTATGCTGTGTTATGATGTGTTATGATGTGTTATGATGTGTTATGCTGTGTTATGATGTGTTATGATGTGTTATGATGTGTTATGATGTGTTATGCTGTGTTATGCTGTGTTATGTGTTATGATGTGTTATGATGTGTTATGTGTTATGATGTGTTATGTGTTATGATGTGTTATGTGTTATGATGTGTTATGTGTTATGATGTGTTATGATGTGTTATGATGTGTTATGATGTGTTATGTGTTATGATGTGTTATGTGTTATGATGTGTTATGATGTGTTATGATGTGTTATGATGTGTTATGATGTGTTATGTGTTATGATGTGTTATGATGTGTTATGATGTGTTATGATGTGTTATGATGTGTTATGATGTGTTATGTGTTATGATGTGTTATGTGTTATGATGTGTTATGATGTGTTATGATGTGTTATGATGTGTTATGATGTGTTATGATGTGTTATGTGTTATGATGTGTTATGATGTGTTATGTGTTATGATGTGTTATGATGTGTTATGTGTTATGATGTGTTATGATGTGTTATGATGTGTTATGATGTGTTATGTGTTATGATGTGTTATGATGTGTTATGATGTGTTATGATGTGTTATGATGTGTTATGTGTTATGATGTGTTATGATGTGTTATGATGTGTTATGATGTGTTATGATGTGTTATGTGTTATGATGTGTTATGATGTGTTATGATGTGTTATGTGTTATGATGTGTTATGATGTGTTATGATGTGTTATGTGTTATGATGTGTTATGATGTGTTATGTGTTATGATGTGTTATGATGTGTTATGTGTTATGATGTGTTATGATGTGTTATGATGTGTTATGATGTGTTATGATGTGTTATGTGTTATGATGTGTTATGATGTGTTATGATGTGTTATGATGTGTTATGATTATGTGTTATGATGTGTTATGATGTGTTATGATGTGTTATGATGTGTTATGATGTGTTATGTGTTATGATGTGTTATGATGTGTTATGATGTGTTATGTGTTATGATGTGTTATGATGTGTTATGATGTGTTATGTGTTATGATGTGTTATGATGTGTTATGTGTTATGATGTGTTATGATGTGTTATGTGTTATGATGTGTTATGTGTTATGATGTGTTATGATGTGTTATGATGTGTTATGTGTTATGATGTGTTATGAAGTTGTAATAATGAATTAATCATGTTCCATAATCACATTCCGATGTAAAAAACGTAGAAATGTAAATCATAAAACTATGTTTTATGTGGGAAGTAGGAATAGGGCTGAAGCCAAACAAAGAAAGGCGATTCATGAGCAACACAGTCCCTACTCCACCCATGAGCAACACAGTCCCTATGCTCCACCAAGGTTTTACAGCAACACAGTCCCTACTCCACCCATGAGCAACACAGTCCCTACTCCACCCATGAGCAACACAGTGCCCATGCTTCACCAAGGTTTTACAGCAACACAGTCCCTACTCCACCCATGAGCAACACAGTCCCCATGCTTCACCAAGGTTTTACAGCAACACAGTCCCTACTCCACCCATGCTCCACCAAGGTTTTCCAGCAACACAGTCCCTACTCCACCCATGAGCAACACAGTCCCTACTCCACCCATGAGCAACACAGTCCCTACTCCACCCATGCTCCACCAAGGTTTTACAGCACACAGTCCCTACTCCACCCATGAGCAACACAGTCCCTACTCCACCCATGAGCAACACAGTCCCCATGCTTCACCAAGGTTTTACAGCAACACAGTCCCTACTCCACCCATGCTCAGGTTTTCCAGCAACACAGTCCCTACTCCACCCATGAGCAACACAGTCCCTACTCCACCCATGAGCAACACAGTCCCTACTCCACCCATGAGCAACACAGTCCCTACTCCACCCATGCTCCACCAAGGTTTTACAGCAACACAGTCCCTACTCCACCCATGAGCAACACAGTCCCTACTCCACCCATGAGCAACACAGTCCCTACTCCACCCATGAGCAACACAGTCCCTACTCCACCCAGGTTTTACAGCAACACAGTCCCTACTCCACCCATGAGCAACACAGTCCCTACTCCACCCATGAGCAACACAGTCCCCCACCCATGAGCAACACAGTCCCTACTCCACCCATGCTCCACCAAGGGTTTACAGCAACACAGTCCCTACTCCACCCATGAGCAACACAGTCTCTACTCCACCCATGAGCAACACAGTCCCTACTCCACCCATGACCAACACAGTCCCTACTCCACCCATGAGCAACACAGTCCCCATGCTTCACCAAGGTTTTACAGCAACACAGTCCCTACTCCACCCATGAGCAACACAGTCCCCATGCTTCACCAAGGTTTTACAGCAACACAGTCCCTACTCCACCCATGCTCCACCATTTTCCAGCAACACAGGTTTCCACCCAGCAACACAGTCCCTACTCCACCCATGAGCAACACAGTCCCTACTCCACCCATGCAGTCCCCTCCACCCATGCTCCAAGGTTTTACAGCAACACAGTCCCTACTCCACCCATGAGCAACACAGTCCCTACTCCACCCATGAGCAACACAGTCCCTACTCCACCCATGAGCAACACAGTCCCCTCCACCCATGCTCCACCAAGGTTTTACAGCAACACAGTCCCTACTCCACCCATGAGCAACACAGTCCCTACTCCACCCATGAGCAACACAGTCCCTATGCTCCACCAAGGCAGCACACAGTCCCTACTCCACCCATGAGCAACACAGCTACTCCACCCATGAGCAACACAGTCCCTACTCCACCCATGAGCAACACAGTCCCTACTCCACCCAGGTTTTACAGCAACACAGTCCCCACTCCACCCATGCTCCACCAAGGTTTTACAGCAACACAGTCCCTACTCCACCCATGAGCAACACAGTCCCTACTCCAAGGTTTTCCAGCAACACAGTCCCTACTCCACCCATGAGCAAAACAGTCCCTACTCCACCCATGAGCAACACAGTCCCTACTCCACCCATGCTCCACCAAGGTTTTACAGCAACACAGTCCCTACTCCACCCATGAGCAACACAGTCCCTACTCCACCCATGAGCAACACAGTCCCTACTCCACCCATGAGCAACACAGTCCCCATGCTTCACCAAGGTTTTACAGCAACACAGTCCCTACTCCACCCATGCTCCACCAAGGTTTTCCAGCAACACAGTCCCTACTCCACCCATGAGCAACACAGTCCCTACTCCACCCATGAGCAACACAGTCCCTACTCCACCCATGCTCCACCAAGGTTTTACAGCACACAGTCCCTACTCCACCCATGAGCAACACAGTCCCTACTCCACCCATGAGCAACACAGTCCCTACTCCACCCATGAGCAACACAGTCCCTATGCTCCACCAAGGTTTTACAGCAACACAGTCCCTACTCCACCCATGAGCAACACAGTCCCCACCCATGAGCAACACAGTTTGCTCCACCAGGTTTTACAGCAACACAGTCCCTACTCCACCCATGAGCAACACAGTCCCTACTCCACCCATGAGCAACACAGTCCCTACTCCACCCATGAGCAAAACAGTCCCTACTCTACCCATGAGCAATACAGTCCCTACTCCACCCATGCTCCACCAAGGTTTTACAGCAACACAGTCCCTACTCCACCCATGAGCAACACAGTCCCTACTCCACCCATGAGCAACACAGTCCCTACTCCACCCATGAGCAACACAGTCCCCATGCTTCACCAAGGTTTTACAGCAACACAGTCCCTACTCCACCCATGCTCCACCAAGGTTTTCCAGCAACACAGTCCCTACTCCACCCATGAGCAACACAGTCCCTACTCCACCCATGAGCAACACAGTCCCTACTCCACCCATGCTCCACCAAGGTTTTACAGCAACACAGTCCCTACTCCACCCATGAGCAACACAGTCCCTACTCCACCCATGAGCAACACAGTCCCTACTCCACCCATGAGCAACACAGTCCCTATGCTCCACCAAGGTTTTACAGCAACACAGTCCCTACTCCACCCATGAGCAACACAGTCCCTACTCCACCCATGAGCAACACAGTCCCTACTCCACCCATGAGCAACACAGTCCCTACTCCACCCATGCTCCACCAAGGGTTTACAGCAACACAGTCCCTACTCCACCCATGAGCAACACAGTCTCTACTCCACCCATGAGCAACACAGTCCCTACTCCACCCATGACCAACACAGTCCCTACTCCACCCATGAGCAACACAGTCCCCATGCTTCACCAAGGTTTTACAGCAACACAGTCCCTACTCCACCCATGAGCAACACAGTCCCCATGCTTCACCAAGGTTTTACAGCAACACAGTCCCTACTCCACCCATGCTCCACCAAGGTTTTCCAGCAACACAGTCCCTACTCCACCCATGAGCAACACAGTCCCTACTCCACCCATGAGCAACACAGTCCCTACTCCACCCATGCTCCACCAAGGTTTTACAGCACACAGTCCCTACTCCACCCATGAGCAACACAGTCCCTACTCCACCCATGAGCAACACAGTCCCTACTCCACCCATGAGCAACACAGTCCCTATGCTCCACCAAGGTTTTACAGCAACACAGTCCCTACTCCACCCATGAGCAACACAGTCCCTACTCCACCCATGAGCAACACAGTCCCTACTCCACCCATGCTCCACCAAGGTTTTACAGCAACACAGTCCCTACTCCACCCATGAGCAACACAGTCCCTACTCCACCCATGAGCAACACAGTCCCTACTCCACCCATGCTCCACCAAGGTTTTACAGCAACACAGTCCCTACTCCACCCATGCTCCACCAAGGTTTTACAGCAACACAGTCCCTACTCCACCCATGAGCAACACAGTCCCTACTCCACCCATGAGCAACACAGTCCCTACTCCACCCATGAGCAAAACAGTCCCTACTCTACCCATGAGCAATACAGTCCCTACTCCACCCATGCTCCACCAAGGTTTTACAGCAACACAGTCCCTACTCCACCCATGAGCAACACAGTCCCTACTCCACCCATGAGCAACACAGTCCCTACTCCACCCATGAGCAACACAGTCCCCATGCTTCACCAAGGTTTTACAGCAACACAGTCCCTACTCCACCCATGCTCCACCAAGGTTTTCCAGCAACACAGTCCCTACTCCACCCATGAGCAACACAGTCCCTACTCCACCCATGAGCAACACAGTCCCTACTCCACCCATGCTCCACCAAGGTTTTACAGCACACAGTCCCTACTCCACCCATGAGCAACACAGTCCCTACTCCACCCATGAGCAACACAGTCCCTACTCCACCCATGAGCAACACAGTCCCTATGCTCCACCAAGGTTTTACAGCAACACAGTCCCTACTCCACCCATGAGCAACACAGTCCCTACTCCACCCATGAGCAACACAGTCCCTATGCTACACCAAGGTTTTACAGCACACAGTCCCTACTCCACCCATGCTCCACCAAGGTTTTACAGCAACACAGTCCCTACTCCACCCATGAGCAACACAGTCCCTACTCCACCCATGCTCCACCAAGGTTTTACAGCAACACAGTCCCTACTCCACCCATGCTCCACCAAGGTTTTACAGCAACACAGTCCCTACTCCACCCATGAGCAACACAGTCCCTACTCCACCCATGAGCAACACAGTCCCTACTCCAACCATGAGCAACACAGTCCCTACTCCACCCATGAGCAAAACAGTCTCTACTCTACCCATGAGCAATACAGTCCCTACTCCACCCATGCTCCACCAAGGTTTTACAGCAACACAGTCCCTACTCCACCCATGAGCAAAACAGTCCCTACTCTACCCATGAGCAATACAGTCCCTACTCCACCCATGAGCAACACAGTCCCTACTCCACCCATGAGCAACACAGTCCCTACTCCACCCATGAGCAACACAGTCCCTACTCCACCCATGAGCAACACAGTCCCTACTCCACCCATGAGCAACACAGTCCCTACTCCACCCATGAGCAACACAGTCCACCCATGAGCAACACAGTCCCTACTCCACCCATGAGCAACACAGTCCCTACTCCACCCATGAGCAACACAGTCCCTACTCACCCATGAGCAACACAGTCCCTATGCTCCACCAAGGTTTTACAGCAACACAGTCCCTACTCCACCCATGAGCAACACAGTCCCTACTCCACCCATGAGCAACACAGTCCCTATGCTCCACCAAGGTTTTACAGCACACAGTCCCTACTCCACCCATGAGCAACACAGTCCCTACTCCACCCATGAGCAACACAGTCCCTACTCCACCCATGCTCCACCAAGGTTTTACAGCAACACAGTCCCTACTCCACCCATGCTCCACCAAGGTTTTACAGCAACACAGTCCCTACTCCACCCATGAGCAACACAGTCCCTACTCCACCCATGAGCAACACAGTCCCTACTCCAACCATGAGCAACACAGTCCCTACTCCACCCATGAGCAAAACAGTCCCTACTCCACCCATGAGCAACACAGTCCCTACTCCACCCATGCTCCACCAAGGTTTTACAGCAACACAGTCCCTACTCCACCCATGAGCAAAACAGTCCCTACTCTACCCATGAGCAATACAGTCCCTACTCCACCCATGAGCAACACAGTCCCTACTCCACCCATGAGCAACACAGTCCCTACTCCACCCATGAGCAACACAGTCCCTACTCCACCCATGAGCAACACAGTCCCTACTCCACCCATGAGCAACACAGTCCCTACTCCACCCATGAGCAACACAGTCCCTACTCCACCCATGAGCAACACAGTCCCTACTCCACCCATGAGCAACACAGTCCCTACTCCACCCATGCTCCACCAAGGTTTTACAGCAACACAGTCCCTACTCCACCCATGCTCCACCAAGGTTTTACAGCAACACAGTCCCTACTCCACCCATGCTCCACCAAGGTTTTACAGCAACACAGTCCCTACTCCACCCATGCTCCACCAAGGTTTTCCAGCAACACAGTCCCTACTCTACCCATGAGCAATACAGTCCCTACTCTACCCATGAGCAACACAGTCCCTACTCCACCCATGAGCAACACAGTCCCTACTCCACCCATGAGCAACACAGTCCCTACTCCACCCATGAGCAACACAGTCCCTATGCTCCACCAAGGTTTTACAGCAACACAGTCCCTACTCCACCCATGAGCAACACAGTCCCTACTCCACCCATGAGCAACACAGTCCCTACTCCACCCATGAGCAACACAGTCCCTATGCTCCACCAAGGTTTTACAGCACACAGTCCCTACTCCACCCATGAGCAACACAGTCCCTACTCCACCCATGAGCAACACAGTCCCTACTCCACCCATGAGCAACACAGTCCCTACTCCACCCATGCTCCACCAAGGTTTTACAGCAACACAGTCGCTACTCCACCCATGAGCAACACAGTCCCTACTCCACCCATGAGCAACACAGTCCCTACTCCACCCATGAGCAACACAGTCCCTACTCCACCCATGAGCAACACAGTCCCTACTCCACCCATGAGCAACACAGTCCCTACTCCACCCATGAGCAAAACAGTCCCTACTCTACCCATGAGCAATACAGTCCCTACTCCACCCATGCTCCACCAAGGTTTTACAGCAACACAGTCCCTACTCCACCCATGAGCAAAACAGTCCCTACTCTACCCATGAGCAATACAGTCCCTACTCCACCCATGAGCAACACAGTCCCTACTCCACCCATGAGCAACACAGTCCCTACTCCACCCATGAGCAACACAGTCCCTACTCCACCCATGAGCAACACAGTCCCTACTCCACCCATGAGCAACACAGTCCCTACTCCACCCATGAGCAACACAGTCCCTACTCCACCCATGAGCAACACAGTCCCTACTCTACCCACTAGCAATACAGTCCCTACTCCACCCATGTTCTACCAAGGTTTTCCAGCAACACAGTCCCTACTCCACCCATGCTCCACCAAGGTTTTACAGCAACACAGTCCCTACTCCACCCATGCTCTACCAAGGTTTTACAGCAACACAGTCCCTACTCCACCCATGCTCCACCAAGGTTTTACAGCAACACAGTCCCTACTCTACCCATGCTCCACCAAGGTTTTACAGCAACTCAGTCCCTACTCCACCCATGCTTCACCAAGGTTTTATAGCAACACAGTCCCTACTCCACCCATGCTTCACCAAGGTTTTATAGCAACACAGTCCCTACTCCACCCATGCTTCACCAAGGTTTTATAGCAACACAGTCCCTACTCCACCCATGCTTCACCAAGGTTTTACAGCAACACAGTCCCTACTCCCGACAGAAACAAACATCTTTCTGGTAAGAAGAGTGGCGGGGGCGTATGCCTCATGACTAACGAGACATGGTGTGATGAAGGAAACATACAGGAACTCAAATCCTTCTGTTCACCTGATTTAGAATTCCTCACAATCAAATGTAGACCGCATTATCTTCCAAGAGAATTCTCCTCGATTATAATCACAGCCGTATATATCCCCCCCCAAGCAGACACATCGATGGCTCTGAACGAACTTTATTTAACTCTTTGCAAACTGGAAACCATTTATCCGGAGGCTGCATTCATTGTAGCTGGGGATTTTAACAAAACTAATCTGAAAACAAGACTCCCTAAATTTTACCAGCACATCGATTACGCAACCAGGGGTGAGCAAAAGTCCCTACTGGATCATTGTTACTCTAAGGTTTTCCAGCGACAGTCCATATCCAAGGCCCTGCCCCGCCCCCTTTCGGAAAAGCTGACCACGACTCCATTTTGCTGATCCCTGCCTACAGGCAGAAACTAAAACAAGAGGTCCCACGCTGAGGTCTGTCCAACGCTGGTCAGACCAAGTCCCTGACTCCACACCCAAGACTGCTTCCATCACGTGGACTGGGACATGTTTTTCGTCAGATGGAAATATTCCCGAATACGCTGATTCGGTGTGCACAGTTCATTAGAACGTCCGTCGACTCCAGATGTCGTTTTCCCCAGCAACGATAAAAACATTCCCAAACCAGAAACCGTGGATTGATGGCAGCATTCACAGTGAAACTGAAAGCGCAACCACTGCTTTTAATCAGGGCAAGGTGTCTGGTCCAATATGTCCGAATATAAACAATGCAGCTATTCCCTCCGCAAGGCTATTAAACAAGCTAAGTCCGTCAGTACAGAGCAACAAAGTGGAATCTCAATTCAATGGCTCAGACACAAGAGGCATGTGCCAGGGTCTACAGTCAATCACAGGACTACAAGAAGAAACCCAGCCCAGTCACGGACCAGGATGTCTTGCTCCCAGGCAGACTAAATAAGGTTTTTGCCCGCTTTGAGGACAATACAGTGCCACTCCACCCACGGCCTGCAACGAAAACATGTGGTCTCTCCTTCACTGCAGCCGAGGTGAGTAAGACATTTAAACGTGTTAACCCTCGCAAGGCTACAGGCCCAGACGGCATCCATCCACCCAGCCGCGCCCTCAGAGCATGCACAGTCCCAGACCAGCTCCACCAAGTGTTTTCCAGACATATTCAATCAATCCCTATACCAGTCTGCTGTTCCCACATGCTTCAAGAGGGCCACCATTGTTCCTGTTCCCAAGAAAGCTAAGGTAACTGAGCTCCGACTACCGCCCATGCTCCAGCACTCACTTCCGTCATCATGAAGTGCTTTGAGAGACTAGTCAAGGACCATATCACCTCCACCCTACCTGACACCCTAGTCCCTACTCCAATTTGCTTACCGCCCAAATAGGTCCACAGACATGCAATCTCAACCACACTGCACACTGCCCTAACCCACCTGGACAAGAGCAACACAGTCCCTGAGAATGCCACCCATGAGACTACAGCTCCGCATTCAATACCATAGTACCCTCCCAGCTCCATCAAGCTCGAGACCCTGGGTCTCGACCCCGCCATGTGCAACTGGGTACTGGACTTCCACCCATGACGGGCCGCCCACAGGTGGTGAGGGTAGGTTTTCCAGCAACAACATCTCCCGCTGATCCTCAACACGCAGGCCCCACAAGGGTGCGTTCTGAGCCCTCTCCTGTACTCCCTGTTCACCCACGACTGCGAGCAACACAGTCCCCTCCAACTCAATCATCAAGTTTCCAGACACACACAGTGGTAGGCTTGATTACCCAAGCAACGACGAGACGGCCTACAGGGAGGACCCATGAGGGCTCCACCAAGTGTGGTTTCAGCAAACATCCCTCACACTCAACGTCAACAAAACTAAGGAGATGATTGTCCACCAAGGAAACAGCAGACACAGTCCCTATCCACATCGATGGATCAGTAGTGGAGAGGGTAGCAACACAGTCCCTACTCCACACATCACAGACAAACTGAATTGGTCCACTCACACTGACAGCCCGTCCAGAAGAAGGCGCAGCAGCGCCATGCTTCAACCTCAGGAGGCTTGGCTTGTCACCAAAAGCAGTCCAAACTTCTACAGATGCACAATCGCTCCACCAAAGTTTTACAGCAACACAGCATCCTGGCGGGCTGTATCACCGCCTGGTACAACACTGCTCCGCCCTCAACCGCTAAGGCTCTCCAGAGGGTACAGGTCTGCACAACGCATCACCGGGAGCAAACTACCTGCCCTCCAGGACACCTACACCACCCGATGTTACAGGAACACAGTAAAGATCATCAAGGACATCAACCACTCCGAACCACTGCCTGTTCACCCCGCTATCATCCAGAAGGCGAGGTCAGTCCAGGTGCATCAAAGCTGGGACCGAGAGACTGAAAAACAGCTTCTATCTCAAGGCCATCAGACTGTTAAACAGCCACCACTAACATTGAGTGGCTGCTGCAACACAGTCCCTGACACCACCCAAGCTCCAGCCACTTTAATAATGGGAATTGATGGGAAATGATGTAAATATATCACTAGCCACTTTAAACAATGCTACCTTATATAATGTTACTTACCCTACATTATTCATCTCATATGCATATGTATATACAGTACTCTAGATCATCGACTGCATTCTTATGTCACTAGCCACTTTCCCTATGCCACTTTGTTTACTTTGTCTACATACAGTCATCTCATATGTATATACTGTACTCGATACCATCTACTGTATGCTGCTCTGTACCATCACTCATTCATATATCCTTATGTACATATTCCTTATCCCCTTACACTGTGTATAAGACAGTAGTTTTGGAATTGTTAGTTAGATTACTTGTTGGTTATCACTGCATTGTCGGAACTAGAAGCACAAGCATTTCGCTACACTCGCATTAACATCTGCTAACCATGTGTATGTGACAAATACAATTTGATTTGATTTGATTTGATTTGATACTCCACCCATGAGCAACACAGTCCCTACTCCACCCATGCTCCACCAAGGTTTTACAGCAACACAGTCCCTACTCCACCCATGCTTCACCAAGTTTTTACAGCAACACAGTCCCTACTCCACCCATGAGCAACACAGTCCCTACTCCACCCATGCTCCACCAAGGTTTTACAGCAACACAGTCCCTACTCCACCCATGAGCAACACAGTCCCTACTCCACCCATGCTCCACCAATGTTTTCCAGCAACACAGTCCCTACTCCACCCATGAGCAACACAGTCCCTACTCCACCCATGAGCAACACAGTCCCTATGCTCCACCAAGGTTTTACAGCAACACAGTCCCCACTCCACCCATGCTCCACCAAGGTTTTACAGCAACACAGTCCCTACTCCACCCATGAGCAACACAGTCCCTATGCCCTACCAAGGTTTTACAGCAACACAGTCCCTACTCCACCCATGCTCCACCAAGGTTTTCCAGCAACACAGTCCCTACTCCACCCATGCTCCACCAAGGTTTTCCAGCAACACAGTCCCTACTCCACCCATGAGCAACACAGTCCCTACTCCACCCATGCTCCACCAAGGTTTTCCAGCAACACAGTCCCTACTCCACCCATCCACCAAGGTTTTCCAGCAACACAGTCCCTACTCCACCCATGAGCAACACAGTCCCTACTCCACCCATGCTCCACCAAGGTTTTCCAGCAACACAGTCCCTACTCCACCCATGAGCAACACAGTCCCTACTCCACCCATGCTCCACCAAGGTTTTCCAGCAACACAGTCCCTACTCCACCCATGAGCAACACAGTCCCTACTCCACCCATGAGCAACACAGTCCCTACTCCACCCATGCTCCACACAGTTTCCACCCATGCTCCACCAAGGTTTTCCAGCAACACAGTCCCTACTCCACCCATGAGCAACACAGTCCCCTCCACCCATGCTCCACCAAGGTTTTCCAGCAACACAGTCCCTACTCCACCCATGAGCAACACAGTCCCTACTCCACCCATGCTCCACCAAGGTTTTCCAGCAACACAGTCCCTACTCCACCCATGAGCAACACAGTCCCTACTCCACCCATGCTCCACCAAGGTTTTCCAGCAACACAGTCCCTACTCCACCCATAAGCAACACAGTCCCTACTCCACCCATGCTCCACCAAGGTTTTCCAGCAACACAGTCCCTACTCCACCCATGAGCAACACAGTCCCTACTCCACCCATGCTCCACCAAGGTTTTCCAGCAACACAGTCCCTACTCCACCCATGCTCCACCAGGTTTCCAGCAACACAGTCCCACTCCACCCAGCAACACAGTCCCTACTCCACCCATAAGCAACACAGTCCCTACTCCACCCATGCTCCACCAAGGTTTTCCAGCAACACAGTCCCTACTCCACCCATGAGCAACACAGTCCCTACTCCACCCATGCTCCACCAAGGTTTTCCAGCAACACAGTCCCTACTCCACCCATGAGCAACACAGTCCCTACTCCACCCATGCTCCACCAAGGTTTTCCAGCAACACAGTCCCTACTCCACCCATGAGCAACACAGTCCCTACTCCACCCATGCTCCACCAAGGTTTTCCCACTCCACCCATGAGCAACACAGTCCCTACTCCACCCATAAGCAACACAGTCCCTACTCCACCCATGCTCCACCAAGGTTTTCCAGCAACACAGTCCCTACTCCACCCATGAGCAACACAGTCCCTACTCCACCCATGCTCCCAAGGTTTTCCAGCAAAGGTTTTCCAGCAACACAGTCCCTACTCCACCCATGAGCAACACAGTCCCTTCCACCCATGCTCCACCAAGGTTTTCCAGCAACACAGTCCCTACTCCACCCATGAGCAACACAGTCCCTACTCCACCCATGCTCCACCAAGGTTTTCCAGCAACACAGTCCCTACTCCACCCATGAGCAACACAGTCCCTACTCCACCCATGAGCAACACAGTCCCTACTCCACCCATGAGCAACACAGTCCCTACTCCACCCATGAGCAACACAGTCCCTACTCCACCCATGAGCAACACAGTCCCTACTCCACCCACAACACAGTCCCATGAGCAACACAGTCCCTACTCCACCCATCACCAAGGTTTTCCAGCAACACAGTCCCTACTCCACCCATGCAACACAGTTTCCACCCAGCAACACAGTCCCTACTCCACCCATGCAGTCCCTACCAAGGTTTTCCAGCAACACAGTCCCTACTCCACCCATGCTCCACCAAGGTTTTACAGCAACACAGTCCCTACTCCACCCATGCTCCACCAAGGTTTTCCAGCAACACAGTCCCTACTCCACCCATGCTTCAGCAAGGTTTTCCAGTCCCTACTCCACCCATGCTCCACCAAGGTTTTCCAGCAACACAGTCCCTACTCCACCCAACACAGTCCCACCAAGGAGCAACACAGTCCCTACTCCACCCATGAGCAACACAGTCCCTTCCACCCATGAGCAACACAGTCCCTACTCCACCCATGAGCAACACAGTCCCTACTCCACCCATGAGCAACACAGTTTCCACCCAGCAACACAGTCCCTACTCCACCCATGAGCAACACAGTCCCTACTCCACCCATGAGCAACACAGTCCCTACCCTCCACCCAGGTTTTCCAGCAACACAGTCCCTACTCCACCCATGAGCAACACAGTCCCTACTCCACCCCAAGGTTTTCCAGCAACACAGTCCCTACTCCACCCATGAGCAACACAGTCCCTACTCCACCCATGAGCAACACAGTCCCTACTCCACCCATGAGCAACACAGTCCCTACTCCACCCATGAGCAACACAGTCCCTACTCCACCCATGCTCCACCAAGGTTTTCCAGCAACACAGTCCCTACTCCACCCATGAGCAACACAGTCCCTACTCCACCCATGAGCAACACAGTCCCTACTCCACCCATGCTCCACCAAGGTTTTCCAGCAACACAGTCCCTACTCCACCCATAAGCAACACAGTCCCTACTCCACCCATGCTCCACCAAGGTTTTCCAGCAACACAGTCCCTACTCCACCCATAAGCAACACAGTCCCTACTCCACCCATGCTCCACCAAGGTTTTACAGCAACACAGTCCCTACTCCACCCATGAGCAACACAGTCCCTACTCCACCCATGAGCAACACAGTCCCTACTCCACCCAAGGTTTTACAGCAACACAGTCCCTACTCCACCCATGCTCCACCAAGGTTTTCCAGCAACACAGTCCCTACTCCACCCATGCTCCACCAAGGTTTTCCAGCAACACAGTCCCTACTCCACCCATGAGCAACACAGTCCCTACTCCACCCATGCTCCACCAAGGTTTTCCAGCAACACAGTCCCTACTCCACCCATGCTCCACCAAGGTTTTCCAGCAACACAGTCCCTACTCCACCCATGAGCAACACAGTCCCTCCACCCATGCTCCACCCAGCAACACAGTCCCTACTCCACCCATGAGCAACACAGTCCCTACTCCACCCATCCACCAAGCAAGTCCCACAGTCCCTACTCCACCCAGGTTTTCCAGCAACACAGTCCCTACTCCACCCATGAGCAACACAGTTTCCACCCAGCAACACAGTCCCTACTCCACCCATGAGCAACACAGTCCCTACTCCACCCATGCTCCACCAGGTTTTCCAGCAACACAGTCCCTACTCCACCCATGAGCAACACAGTCCCTACTCCACCCATGAGCAACACAGTCCCTACTCCACCCATGAGCAACACAGTTTCCACCCAGCAACACAGTCCCTACTCCACCCATGAGCAACACAGTCCCTACTCCACCCATGCTCCACCAAGGTTTTCCAGCAACACAGTCCCTACTCCACCCATGAGCAACACAGTCCCTTCCACCCAGCAACACAGTCCCTACTCCACCCATGAGCAACACAGTCCCTACTCCACCCATGAGCAACACAGTCCCTACTCCACCCATGAGCAACACAGTCCCTTCCACCCAGCAACACAGTCCCTACTCCACCCATGCTCCACCAAGGTTTTCCAGCAACACAGTCCCTACTCCACCCATGAGCAACACAGTCCCTACTCCACCCATGCTCCACCAAGGTTTTCCAGCAACACAGTCCCTACTCCACCCATAGGTTTTCCAGCAACACAGTCCCTACTCCACCCATGCTCCACCAAGGTTTTCCAGCAACACAGTCCCTACTCCACCCATGAGCAACACAGTCCCTACTCCACCCATGCTCCACCAAGGCAACACAGTCCCTACTCCACCCATGCTCCAACACAGTCCCTACTCCACCCATGCTCCACCAAGGTTTTCCAGCAACACAGTCCCAGCAACACAGTCCCTACTCCACCCATGCTCCACCAAGGTTTTCCAGCAACACAGTCCCTACTCCACCCATGAGCAACACAGTCCCTACTCCACCCATGCTCCACCAAGGTTTTCCAGCAACACAGTCCCTACTCCACCCATGCTCCACCAAGGTTTTCCAGCAACACAGTCCCTACTCCACCCAACACAGTCCCTACTCCACCCATGCTCCACCAAGGTTTTCCAGCAACACAGTCCCAACCACAGTCCCTACTCCACCCATGCTCCACCAAGGTTTTCCAGCAACACAGTCCCTACTCCACCCATGAGCAACACAGTCCCTACTCCACCCATGAGCAACACAGTCCCTACTCCACCCATGAGCAACACAGTCCCTACTCCACCAAGCAACACAGTCCCTTCCACCCATGAGCAACACAGTCCCTACTCCACCCATGCTCCAACACAGGTCCCTTCCACCCATGAGCAACACAGTCCCTACTCCACCCATGAGCAACACAGTCCCTACTCCACCCATGCTCCACCAAGGTTTTCCAGCAAAACACAGTCCCTACTCCACCCATGAGCAACACAGTCCCTACTCCACCCATGCTCCACCAAGGTTTTCCAGCAACACAGTCCCTACTCCACCCATGCAACACAGTCCCTACTCCACCCATGCTCCACCAAGGCAACACAGTCCCTACTCCACCCATGAGCAACACAGTCCCTACTCCACCCATGCTCCACCAAGGTTTTCCAGCAACACAGTCCCTACTCCACCCATGAGCAACACAGTCCCTACTCCACCCATGCTCCACCAAGGTTTTCCAGCAACACAGTCCCTACTCCACCCATGCTCCACCAAGGTTTTCCAGCAACACAGTCCCTACTCCACCCATGCTCCACCAAGGTTTTCCAGCAACACAGTCCCTACTCCACCCATGAGCAACACAGTCCCTTTCCAGCAACACAGTCCCTACTCCACCCATGCTCCACCAAGGTTTTCCAGCAACACAGTCCCTACTCCACCCAGGTTTCCAGCAACACAGTCCCTACTCCACCCATGCTCCACCAAGGTTTTCCAGCAACACAGTCCCTACTCCACCCATAAGCAACACAGTCCCTACTCCACCCATGCTCCACCAAGGTTTTCCAGCAACACAGTCCCTACTCCACCCATGAGCAACACAGTCCCTACTCCACCCATGCTCCACCAAGGTTTTCCAGCAACACAGTCCCTACTCCACCCATGAGCAACACAGTCCCTACTCCACCCATGCTCCACCAAGGTTTTCCAGCAACACAGTCCCTACTCCACCCATGCTCCACCAAGGTTTTCCAGCAACACAGTCCCTACTCCATGAGCAACACAGTCCCTACTCCATAAGCAACACAGTCCCTACTCCACCCATGCTCCACCAAGGTTTTCCAGCAACACAGTCCCTACTCCACCCATGAGCAACACAGTCCCTACTCCACCCATGCTCCACCAAGGTTTTCCAGCAACACAGTCCCTACTCCACCCATGAGCAACACAGTCCCTACTTCACCCATGTTCCACCCAGCAACACAGTCCCTACTCCACCCATGCTCCACCAAGGTTTCCACCCAGCAACACAGTCCCTACTCCACCCATAAGCAACACAGTCCCTACTCCACCCATGCTCCACCAAGGTTTTCCAGCAACACAGTCCCTACTCCACCCATGAGCAACACAGTCCCTACTCCACCCATGCTCCACCAAGGTTTTCCAGCAACACAGTCCCTACTCCACCCATGCTCCACCACAGTTTTCCAGCAACACAGTCCCTACTCCACCCTCCACCCATGTTTTCCAGCAACACAGTCCCTACTCCACCCATGAGCAACACAGTCCCTACTCCACCCATGCTCCACCAAGGTTTTCCAGCAACACAGTCCCTACTCCACCCATAAGCAACACAGTCCCTACTCCACCCATGCTCCACCAAGGTTTTCCAGCAACACAGTCCCTACTCCACCCATAAGCAACACAGTCCCTACTCCACCCATGCTCCACCAAGGTTTTCCAGCAACACAGTCCCTACTCCACCCATGAGCAACACAGTCCCTACTCCACCCATGCTCCACCAAGGTTTTCCAGCAACACAGTCCCTACTCCACCCATGCTCCACCAAGGTTTTCCAGCAACACAGTCCCTACTCCACCCATGCTCCACCAAGGTTTTCCAGCAACACAGTCCCTACTCCACCCATGAGCAACACAGTCCCTACTCCACCCATGCTCCACCAAGGTTTTCCAGCAACACAGTCCCTACTCCACCCATCAACACAGTCCCTACTCCACCCATGCTCCACCAAGGTTTTCCAGCAACACAGCAACAACAGTCCCTACTCCACCCATGCTCCACCAAGGTTTTCCAGCAACACAGTCCCTACTCCACCCATGAGCAACACAGTCCCTACTCCACCCATGCAACACAGTCCCTAGGTTTTCCAGCAACACAGTCCCTACTCCACCCCCTGGTTTTCCAGCAACACAGTCCCTACTCCACCCATGAGCAACACAGTTTTCCAGCAACACAGTCCCTACTCCACCCATGAGCAACACAGTCCCTACTCCACCCATGCTCCACCAAGGTTTTCCAGCAACACAGTCCCTACTCCACCCATGAGCAACACAGTCCCTACTCCACCCATGCTCCACCAAGGTTTTCCAGCAACACAGTCCCTACTCCACCCATAAGCAACACAGTCCCTACATGAGCAACACAGTCCCATGCTCCACCAAGGTTTTCCAGCAACACAGTCCCTACTCCACCCATGAGCAACACAGTCCCTACTCCACCCATGCTCCACCAAGGTTTTCCAGCAACACAGTCCCTACTCCACCCATGAGCAACACAGTCCCTACTCCACCCATGAGCAACACAGTCCCTACTCCACCCATGCTGGTTTTCCAGCAACACAGTCCCTACTCCACCCATAAGCAACACAGTCCCTACTCCACCCATGCTCCAACCAGTTTTCCAGCAACACAGTCCCTACTCCACCCATGAGCAACACAGTCCCTACTCCACCCATGCTCCACCAAGGTTTTCCAGCAACACAGTCCCTACTCCACCCATGCTCCACCAAGGTTTTCCAGCAACACAGTCCCTACTCCACCCATGCTCCACCAAGGTTTTCCAGCAACACAGTCCCTACTCCACCCATAAGCAACACAGTCCCTACTCCACCCATGCTCCACCAAGGTTTTCCAGCAACACAGTCCCTACTCCACCCATGAGCAACACAGTCCCTACTCCACCCATGCTCCACCAAGGTTTTCCAGCAACACAGTCCCTACTCCACCCATGAGCAACACAGTCCCTACTCCACCCATGCTCCACCAAGGTTTTCCAGCAACACAGTCCCTACTCCACCCATGAGCAACACAGTCCCTACTCCACCATGCTCCACAACAAGGTTTTCCAGCAACACAGTCCCTACTCCACCCATAAGCAACACAGTCCCTACTCCACCCATGCTCCACCAAGGTTTTCCAGCAACACAGTCCCTACTCCACCCATGAGCAACACAGTCCCTACTCCACCCATGCTCCACCAAGGTTTTCCAGCAACACAGTCCCTACTCCACCCATGAGCAACACAGTCCCTACTCCACCCATGAGCAACACAGTCCCTACTCCACCCATGAGCAACACAGTCCCTACTCCACCCATGAGCAACACAGTCCCTACTCCACCCATGAGCAACACAGTCCCTACTCCACCCATGAGCCACAGTCCCTACTCCACCCATGAGCAACACAGTCCCTACTCCACCCATGAGTTCCACCCATGAGCAACACAGTCCCTACTCCACCCATGAGCAACACAGTTTCCACCCAGCAACACAGTCCCTACTCCACCCATGAGCAACACAGTCCCTACTCCACCCATGAGCAACACAGTCCCTTCCACCCATGAGCAACACAGTCCCTACTCCACCCAGCAACACAGTCCCTACTCCACCCATGAGCAACACAGTCCCTACTCCACCCATGCTCCACCAAGGTTTTCCAGCAACACAGTCCCTACTCCACCCATGAGCAACACAGTCCCTACTCCACCCATGCTCCACCAAGGTTTTCCAGCAACACAGTCCCTACTCCACCCATGAGCAACACAGTCCCTACTCCACCCATGCTCCACCAAGGTTTTCCAGCAACACAGTCCCTACTCCACCCATGAGCAACACAGTCCCTACTCCACCCATGAGCAACACAGTCCCTACTCCACCCATGCTCCACCAAGGTTTTCCAGCAACACAGTCCCTACTCCACCCATGAGCAACACAGTCCCTACTCCACCCATGCTCCACCAAGGTTTTCCAGCAACACAGTCCCTACTCCACCCATAAGCAACACAGTCCCTACCCTCCACCCATGCTCCACCAAGGTTTTCCAGCAACACAGTCCCTACTCCACCCATGAGCAACACAGTCCCTACTCCACCCATGCTCCACCAAGGTTTTCCAGCAACACAGTCCCTACTCCACCCATGAGCAACACAGTCCCTACTCCACCCATGCTCCACCAGGTTTTCCAGGTTTCCAGCAACACAGTCCAGTCCCTCCACCCATGCTCCACCAAGGTTTTCCAGCAACACAGTCCCTACTCCACCCATGCTCCACCAAGGTTTTCCAGCAACACAGTCCCTACTCCACCCATGAGCAACACAGTCCCTACTCCACCCATGCTCCACCAAGGTTTTCCAGCAACACAGTCCCTACTCCACCCATGAGCAACACAGTCCCTACTCCACCCATGCAACCAGTCCCAAGGTTTTCCAGCAACACAGTCCCTACTCCACCCATGAGCAACACAGTCCCTCCACCCATGCTCCACCATCCAGCAACACAGTCCCTACTCCACCCATGAGCAACACAGTCCCTACTCCACCCATGAGCAACACAGTCCAGCCCTACTCCACCCAGCAACACAGTCCCTACTCCACCCATGCTCCACCAAGGTTTTCCAGCAACACAGTCCCTACTCCACCCACCCAAGGTTTTGAGCAACACAGTCCCTACTCCACCCATGAGCAACACAGTCCCTACTCCACCCATGAGCAACACAGTCCCTACTCCACCCATGAGCAACACAGTCCCTACTCCACCCATGAGCAACACAGTCCCTACTCCACCCATGCTCCACCAAGGTTTTCCAGCAACACAGTCCCTACTCCACCCATGAGCAACACAGTCCCTACTCCACCCATGAGCAACACAGTCCCTACTCCACCCATAAGCAACACAGTCCCTACTCCACCCATGAGCAACACAGTCCCTACTCCACCCATGAGCAACACAGTCCCTACTCCACCCATGCTCCACCAAGGTTTTCCAGCAACACAGTCCCTACTCCACCCATGAGCAACACAGTCCCTACTCCACCCATGCTCCACCAAGGTTTTCCAGCAACACAGTCCCTACTCCACCCATGAGCAACACAGTCCCTACTCCACCCATGAGCAACACAGTCCACAGTCCCTACTCCACCCATGAGCAACACAGTCCCTACTCCACCCATGAGCAACACAGTCCCTACTCCACCCATGAGCAACACAGTCCCTTTTCCAGCAACACAGTCCCTACTCCACCCATGAGCAACACAGTCCCTACTCCACCCATGCTCCACCAAGGTTTTCCAGCAACACAGTCCCTACTCCACCCATGAGCAACACAGTCCCTACTCCACCCATGAGCAACACAGTCCCTACTCCACCCAGCAACACAGTCCCTACTCCACCCATGAGCAACACAGTCCCTACTCCACCCATGCTCCACCAAGGTTTTCCAGCAACACAGTCCCTACTCCACCCATGAGCAACACAGTCCCTACTCCACCCATGAGCAGCAACACAGTCCCTACTCCACCCATGAGCAACACAGTCCCTACTCCACCCATGCTCCACCAAGGTTTTCCAGCAACACAGTCCCTACTCCACCCATAAGCAACACAGTCCCTACTCCACCCATGCTCCACAGGTTTTCCAGCAACACAGTCCCTACTCCACCCATGAGCAACACAGTCCCTACTCCACCCATGCTCCACCAAGGTTTTCCAGCAACACAGTCCCTACTCCACCCATGAGCAACACAGTCCCTACTCCACCCATGCTCCACCAGGTTTTCCAGCAACACAGTCCCTACTCCACCCATGAGCAACACAGTCCCTACTCCACCCATGCTCCACCAAGGTTTTACAGCAACACAGTCCCTACTCCACCCATGAGCAACACAGTCCCTACTCCACCCATGAGCAACACAGTCCCTACTCCACCCATGCTCCACCAAGGTTTTACAGCAACACAGTCCCTTCCACCCCAGCAACACAGTCCCTACTCCACCCATAAGCAACACAGTCCCTACTCCACCCATGCTCCACCAAGGTTTTCCAGCAACACAGTCCCTACTCCACCCAGTCCCTACTCCACCACCAAGGTTTTACAGCAACACAGTCCCTACTCCACCCATGCTCCACCAAGGTTTTCCAGCAACACAGTCCCTACTCCACCCATGCTCCACCAAGGTTTTCCAGCAACACAGTCCCTACTCCACCCATAAGCAACACAGTCCCTACTCCACCCATGCTCCACCAAGGTTTTCCAGCAACACAGTCCCTACTCCACCCATAAGCAACACAGTCCCTACTCCACCCATGCTCCACCAAGGTTTTCCAGCAACACAGTCCCTACTCCACCCATGAGCAACACAGTCCCTACTCCACCCATGCTCCACCAAGGTTTTCCAGCAACACAGTCCCTACTCCACCCATGAGCAACACAGTCCCTACTCCACCCATGAAGGTTTTCCAGCAACACAGTCCCTACTCCACCCATGAGCAACACAGTCCCTACTCCACCCATGCTCCACCAAGGTTTTCCAGCAACACAGTCCCTACTCCACCCATGAGCAACACAGTCCCTACTCCACCCATGCTCCACCAAGGTTTTCCAGCAACACAGTCCCTACTCCACCCATGAGCAACACAGGTTTTCCACCCAGCAACACAGTCCCTACTCCACCCATGAGCAACACAGTCCCTACTCCACCCATGAGCAACACAGTCCCTACTCCACCCATGCTCCACCAAGGTTTTCCAGCAACACAGTCCCTACTCCACCCATGAGCAACACAGTCCCTACTCCACCCATCCAGCAACACAGTCCCTACTCCACCCAGCAACACAGTCCCTACTCCACCCATCCACCAAGGAGCAACACAGTCCCTACTCCACCCATGCTCCACCCAGGTTTTCCAGCAACACAGTCCCTACTCCACCCATGAGCAACACAGTCCCTACTCCACCCATGAGCAACACAGTCCCAAGGTTTTCCAGCAACACAGTCCCTACTCCACCCATGAGCAACACAGTCCCTACTCCACCCATGCTCCACCAAGGTTTTCCAGCAACACAGTCCCTACTCCACCCATGAGCAACACAGTCCCTACTCCACCCATAAGCAACACAGTCCCTACTCCACCCATGCTCCACCAAGGTTTTCCAGCAACACAGTCCCTACTCCACCATATGAGCAACACAGTCCCTACTCCACCCATGCTCCACCAAGGTTTTCCAGCAACACAGTCCCTACTCCACCCATGAGCAACACAGTCCCTACCCTAAGCAACACAGTCCCACCCATGCTCCACCAAGGTTTTCCAGCAACACAGTCCCTACTCCACCCATGAGCAACACAGTCCCTACTCCACCCATGCTCCACCAAGGTTTTCCAGCAACACAGTCCCTACTCCACCCATAAGCAACACAGTCCCTACTCCACCCATGCTCCACCAAGGTTTTCCAGCAACACAGTCCCTACTCCACCCATGAGCAACACAGTCCCTACTCCACCCATGCTCCACCAAGGTTTTCCAGCAACACAGTCCCTACTCCACCCATGAGCAACACAGTCCCTACTCCACCCAGCAACACAGTCCCTACTCCACCCATTTTCCACACAGTCCCTACTCCACCCATGAGCAACACAGTCCCTACTCCACCCATGAGCAACACAGTCCCTACTCCACCCATCCAGCAACACAGTCCCTACTCCACCCATGAGCAACACAGTCCCTACTCCACCCATGAGCAACACAGTCCCTACTCCACCCATGAGCAACACAGTCCCTACTCCACCCATGAGCAACACAGTCCCTACTCCACCCATGAGCAACACAGTCCCTACTCCACCCATGAGCAACACAGTCCCTACTCCACCCATTTTCCAGCAACACAGTCCCTACTCCACCCATGAGCAACACAGTCCCTACTCCACCCATGAGCAACACAGTCCCTACTCCACCCATGCAACACAGTCCCTTCCACCCAGCAACACAGTCCCTACTCCACCCAGGTTTTCCAGCAACACAGTCCCTACTCCCAGCAACATGCTCCACCCATGCTCCACCAAGGTTTTCCAGCAACACAGTCCCTACTCCACCCACACAGTCCCTACTCCACCCATGCTCCACCAAGGTTTTCCAGCAACACAGTCCCTACTCCACCCATGAGCAACACAGTCCCTACTCCACCCATGCTCCACCAGGTTTTCCCAACAGTCCCTACTCCACCCAAGGTTTTCCAGCAACACAGTCCCTAGTCCCATGCTCCACCCAGGTTTTCCAGCAACACAGTCCCTCCACCCATGAGCAACACTCCACCCATGCTCCACCAAGGTTTTCCAGCAACACAGTCCCTACTCCACCCATGAGCAACACAGTCCCTACTCCACCCATGCTCCACCAAGGTTTTCCAGCAACACAGTCCCTACTCCACCCATGAGCAACACAGTCCCTACTCCACCCATGCTCCACCAAGGTTTTCCAGCAACACAGTCCCTACTCCACCCATGAGCAACACAGTCCCTACTCCACCCATGCTCCACCAAGGTTTTTCCAGCAACACAGTCCCTACTCCACCCATGAGCAACACAGTCCCTACTCCACCCATGAGCAACACAGTCCCTACTCCACCCCATGAGCAACACAGTCCCTACCCACCCATGAGCAACACAGTCCCTACTCCACCCAAGGTTTTCCAGCAACACAGTCCCTACTCCACCCATGAGCAACACAGTCCCTACTCCACCCATGAGCAACACAGTCCCTAGGTTCCACCCAGCAACACAGTCCCTACTCCACCCATGAGCAACACAGTCCCTACTCCACCCATGAGCAACACAGTCCCTACTCCACCCATGAGCAACACAGTCCCTACTCCACCCATGAGCAACACAGTCCCTACTCCACCCATGAGCAACACAGTCCCTACTCCACCCATGAGCAACACAGTCCCTACTCCACCCCACCACCCACCAAGGTTTTCCAGCAACACAGTCCCTACTCCACCCATGAGCAACACAGTCCCTACTCCACCCATGCTCCACCAAGGTTTTCCAGCAACACAGTCCCTACTCCACCCATGAGCAACACAGTCCCTACTCCACCCATGCTCCACCAAGGTTTTCCAGCAACACAGTCCCTACTCCACCCATGAGCAACACAGTCCCTACTCCACCCATGCTCCACCAAGGTTTTCCAGCAACACAGTCCCTACTCCACCCATGAGCAACACAGTCCCTACTCCACCCATGAGCAACACAGTCCCTACTCCACCCATGAGCAGTCCACCAAGGTTTTCCAGCAACACAGTCCCTACTCCACCCATGAGCAACACAGTCCCTACTCCACCCATGCTCCAACACAGTCCCTTCCACCCAGCAACACAGTCCCTACTCCACCCATGAGCAACACAGTCCCTACTCCACCCATGAGCAACACAGTCCCTACTCCACCCATGAGCAACACAGTCCCTACTCCACCCATGAGCAACACAGTCCCTACTCCACCCATGAGCTCCACCAGTCCCTTCCACCCAGCAACACAGTCCCTACTCCACCCATGAGCAACACAGTCCCTACTCCACCCATGTTTTCCAGCAACACAGTCCCTACTCCACCCAGCAACACAGTCCCTACTCCACCCATGCTCCACCAAGGTTTTCCAGCAACACAGTCCCTACTCCACCCATAAGCAACACAGTCCCTACTCCACCCATGCTCCACCAAGGTTTTCCAGCAACACAGTCCCTACTCCACCCATGAGCAACACAGTCCCTACTCCACCCATGCTCCACCAAGGTTTTCCAGCAACACAGTCCCTACTCCACCCATGAGCAACACAGTCCCTACTCCACCCATGAGCAACACAGTCCCTACTCCACCCATGAGCAACACAGTCCCTACTCCACCCATGAGCAACACAGTCCCTACTCCACCCATGAGCAACACAGTCCCTACCACCCCAACACAGTCCCTACTCCACCCATGAGCAACACAGTCCCTACTCCACCCATGAGCAACACACAGTCCCTACTCCACCCATGCTCCAGCAGCAACACAGTCCCTACTCCACCCATGAGCAACACAGTCCCTACTCCACCCATGCTCCACCAAGGTTTTCCAGCAACACAGTCCCTACTCCACCCATGAGCAACACAGTCCCTACTCCACCCATGCTCCACCAAGGTTTTCCAGCAACACAGTCCCTACTCCACCCATGAGCAACACAGTCCCTACTCCACCCATGCTCCACCAAGGTTTTCCAGCAACACAGTCCCTACTCCACCCATGAGCAACACAGTCCCTACTCCACCCATGAGCAACACAGTCCCTACTCCACCCATAAGCAACACAGTCCCTACCCACAACACAGTCCCTACTCCACCCATGAGCAACACAGTCCCTACTCCACCCATGAGCAACACAGTCCCTACTCCACCCATGAGCAACACAGTCCCTACTCCACCCATGAGCAACACAGTCCCTACTCCACCCATGAGCAACACAGTCCCTACTCCACCCATGAGCAACACAGTCCCTACTCCACCCATGAGCAACACAGTCCCTACTCCACCCATGAGCAACACAGTCCCTACTCCACCCATGAGCAACACAGTCCCTACTCCACCCATGAGCAACACAGTCCCTACTCCACCCATGAGCAACACAGTCCCTACTCCACCCATGAGCAACACAGTCCCTACTCCACCCATGAGCAACACAGTCCCTACTCCACCCATGAGCAACACAGTCCCTACTCCACCCATGAGCAACACAGTCCCTACTCCACCCATGAGCAACACAGTCCCTACTCCACCCATGAGCAACACAGTCCCTACTCCACCCATGCTCCACCAAGGTTTTCCAGCAACACAGTCCCTACTCCACCCATGAGCAACACAGTCCCTACTCCACCCATGCTCCACCAAGGTTTTCCAGCAACACAGTCCCTACTCCACCCATAAGCAACACAGTCCCTACTCCACCCATGCTCCACCAAGGTTTTCCAGCAACACAGTCCCTACTCCACCCATGAGCAACACAGTCCCTACTCCACCCATGCTCCACCAAGGTTTTCCAGCAACACAGTCCCTACTCCACCCATGCTCCACCAAGGTTTTCCAGCAACACAGTCCCTACTCCACCCATGCTCCACCAAGGTTTTCCAGCAACACAGTCCCTACTCCACCCATGAGCAACACAGTCCCTACTCCACCCATGCTCCACCAAGGTTTTCCAGCAACACAGTCCCTACTCCACCCATGAGCAACACAGTCCCTACTCCACCCATGCTCCAAGGTTTTCCAGCAACACAGTCCCTACTCCACCCATAAGCAACACAGTCCCTACTCCACCCATGCTCCACCAAGGTTTTCCAGCAACACAGTCCCTACTCCACCCATGAGCAACACAGTCCCTACTCCACCCATAAGCAACACAGTCCCTACTCCACCCATGCTCCACCAAGGTTTTCCAGCAACACAGTCCCTACTCCACCCATAAGCAACACAGTCCCTACTCCACCCATGCTCCACCAAGGTTTTCCAGCAACACAGTCCCTACTCCACCCATGAGCAACACAGTCCCTACTCCACCCATGCTCCACCAAGGTTTTCCAGCAACACAGTCCCTACTCCACCCATGAGCAACACAGTCCCTACTCCACCCATAAGCAACACAGTCCCTACTCCACCCATGCTCCACCAAGGTTTTCCAGCAACACAGTCCCTACTCCACCCATAAGCAACACAGTCCCTACTCCACCCATAAGCAACACAGTCCCTACTCCACCCATAAGCAACACAGTCCCTACTCCACCCATAAGCAACACAGTCCCTACTCCACCCATAAGCAACACAGTCCCTACTCCACCCATGAGCAACACAGTCCCTACTCCACCCATGAGCAACACAGTCCCTACTCCACCCATGAGCAACACAGTCCCTACTCCACCCATGCTCCACCAAGGTTTTCCAGCAACACAGTCCCTACTCCACCCATGCTCCACCAAGGTTTTCCAGCAACACAGTCCCTACTCCACCCATGCTCCACCAAGGTTTTCCAGCAACACAGTCCCTACTCCACCCATGAGCAACACAGTCCCTACTCCACCCATGCTCCACCAAGGTTTTCCAGCAACACAGTCCCTACTCCACCCATGAGCAACACAGTCCCTACTCCACCCATGCTCCACCAAGGTTTTCCAGCAACACAGTCCCTACTCCACCCATAAGCAACACAGTCCCTACTCCACCCATGCTCCACCAAGGTTTTCCAGCAACACAGTCCCTACTCCACCCATGAGCAACACAGTCCCTACTCCACCCATAGGTTTTCCAGCAACACAGTCCCTACTCCACCCATGCTCCACCAAGGTTTTCCAGCAACACAGTCCCTACTCCACCCATGAGCAACACAGTCCCTACTCCACCCATGCTCCACCAAGGTTTTCCAGCAACACAGTCCCTACTCCACCCATGAGCAACACAGTCCCTACTCCACCCATGCTCCACCAAGGTTTTCCAGCAACACAGTCCCTACTCCACCCATGAGCAACACAGTCCCTACTCCACCCATGCTCCACCAAGGTTTTCCAGCAACACAGTCCCTACTCCACCCATGAGCAACACAGTCCCTACTCCACCCATGCTCCACCAAGGTTTTCCAGCAACACAGTCCCTACTCCACCCATGAGCAACACAGTCCCTACTCCCATACTCCACCCAGGTTTTCCAGCAACACAGTCCCTACTCCACCCATAAGCAACACAGTCCCTACTCCACCCATGCTCCATAAGGTTTTCAGCAACACAGTCCCTACTCCACCCATGAGCAACACAGTCCCTACTCCACCCATGAGCAACACAGTCCCTACTCCACCCAGCAACACAGTCCCTACTCCACCCATAAGCAACACAGTCCCTACTCCACCCATAGCAACACAGTCCCAACCAGTCCCTACTCCACCAGCAACACAGTCCCTACTCCACCCATAAGCAACACAGTCCCTACTCCACCCATGAGCAACACAGTCCCTACTCCACCCATGAGCAACACAGTCCCTACTCCACCCATGAGCAACACAGTCCCTACTCCACCCATAAGCAACACAGTCCCTACTCCACCCATAAGCAACACAGTCCCTACTCCATCCATGAGCAACACAGTCCCTACTCCACCCATGAGCAACACAGTCCCTACTCCACCCATGAGCAACACAGTCCCTACTCCACCCATGAGCAACACAGTCCCTACTCCACCCATGAGCAACACAGTCCCTACTCCACCCATGCACAACACAGTCCCTACTCCACCCATGAGCAACACAGTCCCTACTCCACCCCAGCAACACAGTCCCTACTCCACCAAGGTTTTCCAGCAACACAGTCCCTACTCCACCCATGTTTTCCAGCAACACAGTCCCTACTCCACCCAGGTTTTCCAGCAACACAGTCCCTACTCCACCCATGAGCAACACAGTCCCTACTCCACCCATGCTCCACCAAGGTTTTCCAGCAACACAGTCCCTACTCCACCCATGAGCAACACAGTCCCTACTCCACCCATGCTCCACCAAGGTTTTCCAGCAACACAGTCCCTACTCCACCCATAAGCAACACAGTCCCTACTCCACCCATGCTCCACCAAGGTTTTCCAGCAACACAGTCCCTACTCCACCCATGAGCAACACAGTCCCTACTCCACCCATAAGCAACACAGTCCCTACTCCACCCATGCTCCACCAAGGTTTTCCAGCAACACAGTCCCTACTCCACCCATAAGCAACACAGTCCCTACTCCACCCATGCTCCACCAAGGTTTTCCAGCAACACAGTCCCTACTCCACCCATGAGCAACACAGTCCCTACTCCACCCATGCTCCACCAAGGTTTTCCAGCAACACAGTCCCTACTCCACCCATGAGCAACACAGTCCCTACTCCACCCATAAGCAACACAGTCCCTACTCCACCCATAAGCAACACAGTCCCTACTCCACCCATAAGCAACACAGTCCCTACTCCACCCATGAGCAACACAGTCCCTACTCCACCCATGAGCAACACAGTCCCTACTCCACCCATAAGCAACACAGTCCCTACTCCACCCATAAGCAACACAGTCCCTACTCCACCCATAAGCAACACAGTCCCTACTCCACCCATGAGCAACACAGTCCCCTCCACTGAGCAACACAGTCCCTACTCCACCCATGAGCAACACAGTCCCTACTCCACCCATAACACAACACAGTCCCTACTCCACCCATAAGCAACACAGTCCCTACTCCACCCATGCAACACCAAGTCCCTACTTTTCCATAAGCAACACAGTCCCTACTCCACCCATGAGCAACACAGTCCCTACTCCACCCATAAGGCAACACAGTCCCTACTCCACCCATAAGCAACACAGTCCCTACTCCACCCACCCAAGGTTTTCCAGCAACACAGTCCCTACTCCACCCATGAGCAACACAGTCCCTACTCCACCCATGAGCAACACAGTCCCTACTCCACCCATGCTCCACCAGGTTTTCCAGCAACACAGTCCCTACTCCACCCATGCTCCACAAGGTTTTCCAGCAACACAGTCCCTACTCCACCCAGCAACACAGTCCCCAACACAGTCCCTACTCCACCCATGAGCAACACAGTCCCTACCACCCATGCTCCACCAAGGTTTTCCAGCAACACAGTCCCTACTCCACCCATGAGCAACACAGTCCCTACTCCACCCATGCTCCACCAAGGTTTTCCAGCAACACAGTCCCTACTCCACCCATAAGCAACACAGTCCCTACTCCACCCATGCTCCACCAAGGTTTTCCAGCAACACAGTCCCTACTCCACCCATGAGCAACACAGTCCCTACTCCACCCATAAGCAACACAGTCCCTACTCCACCCATGCTCCACCAAGGTTTTCCAGCAACACAGTCCCTACTCCACCCATGAGCAACACAGTCCCTACTCCACCCATGCTCCACCAAGGTTTTCCAGCAACACAGTCCCTACTCCACCCATAAGCAACACAGTCCCTACTCCACCCATAAGCAACACAGTCCCTACTCCACCCATAAGCAACACAGTCCCTACTCCACCCATGAGCAACACAGTCCCTACTCCACCCATAAGCAACACAGTCCCTACTCCACCCATGAGCAACACAGTCCCTACTCCACCCATGAGCAACACAGTCCCTACTCCACCCATAAGCAACACAGTCCCTACTCCACCCATAAGCAACACAGTCCCTACTCCACCCATAAGCAACACAGTCCCTACTCCACCCATAAGCAACACAGTCCCTACTCCACCCATAAGCAACACAGTCCCTACTCCACCCATAAGCAACACAGTCCCTACTCCACCCATGAGCAACACAGTCCCTACTCCACCCATGAGCAACACAGTCCCTACTCCACCCATGAGCAACACAGTCCCTACTCCACCCATGCTCCACCAAGGTTTTCCAGCAACACAGTCCCTACTCCACCCATGCTCCACCAATGTTTTCCAGCAACACAGTCCCTACTCCACCCATGCTCCACCAAGGTTTTGATTTGGTCTATTGTACTTCAAACAATGTGTAGGCATGTTGCTTAGGCTTCAAACCTTCTCAAACAGCCTGATTCATACTCTCTGTCTGTAGGCTACAATATCAAGGTTTGATCTAAACAACAGCGGCCTATAGAGTACCACAGTGTGAGTCATAACACCCATAAAACCTAGCGGTTAAACAGGGAAATGGTTCCAATCGTTTTTTCTCCATTTATTTTTCCCATAGGGTTTTTTTAGAAACACTTAAAATAAGAGCTATGTTTTGTGTAGACTGTTTTGATAACTGTGTAAATCTCTCTAGGATAAGGTGACTTTTATCAATATATATTTAGTCTGTATTTACACCCCAAAAAATTGAATGTAGTAATGAATAAATCGGCTATAGTACATTTCTGTGAACTGTCTTGTGCACGTTTTAAATTGATACAATACCTGTTAGCAAAGGTGTCAGCTAGAGATGACGTGCAGGAGCATGCTGGGAGTTGTAGTTTTGCATGATGTCTACTTTGATGCTAATTAGCATTTTCGAATCTAAGAGTAAATAGACCAGAATATTTTGAGCTACAATAGTCATTTACAACATTAACAATGTCTACACTGTATTTCTGATCAATTTGATGTTATTTTAATGGACAAAAAAAATTGCTTTTCTTTCAAAACAAGGACCTTTCTAAGTGACCCCAAACTTTTGAACGGTCGTGTAGTTTATTATTTTTTTTAACTAGGCAAGGCAGTAAAGAACAAATTCTTATTTACAGTGACGGCCTACCGGGGAACAGTGGGTTAACTGCCTTATTCAGGGGCAGAACAACAGATGTTTACCTTGTCAACTCTGGGTTTCGGTCCAACAATACTTTCGTTTACTAGTCCAACTCTCTAACACTATTATTTATTTTATTTTTTATTTCATTTCAACTTTATTTAACCAGGTCGGCCAGTTGAGAACAAGTTCTCATTTACAACTGCGACCTGGCCAAGATAAAGCAAAGCGGTGCGACAAAAACAACAACACAGTTACACATAAACAAACGTACAGTCAGTAACACAATAGAAAAATATATATACAGTATGTGCAAATGTAGAAGAGTAGGGAGGTAAGGCAATAAATAGGCCATAGAGGCGAAATAATTACAATTACAATTTAATAATATGGGGATGAGATAGTTGGGTGTGCTATTTCAGATTATTTACAGATTGTACCTGTACACAGCCAGTGATATGTGAACTGCTCTGACAGCTGATGCTTTAAGTTAGTGAGGGAGATATGAGTCTCCAGCTTCAGTGATTTTTGCAATTCGTTCCAGTCATTGGCAGCAGAGAACTGGAAGGAAAGGCGGCCAAAGGAAGTGTTGGCTTTGGGGATGACCAGTGAAATATACCTGCTGGAGCACGTGCTACAGGTGGGTGCTGCTATGGTGACCAGTGAGCTGAGATAAGGCGGAGCTTTACCTAGCATAGACTTGTAGATGACCTGGAGCCAGTGGGTTTGGCGACGAATATGTAGTGAGGGCCAGCCAACGAGAGCATACAGGTCGCAGTGGTGGGTAGGTTATGGGGCATTGGTAACAAAACGGATGGCACTGTGATAGACTGCATTCAGTTTGCTGAGTGGAGTGTTGGAGGCTATTTTGTAAATGGCATAACCGAAGTCAAGGATCAGTAGGATAGTCAGTTTTACGAGGGTATGTTTGGCAGCATGAGTGAAGCAGGCTTTGTTGCGAAATAGGAAGCCGATTCTAGATTTAATTTTGGATTGGAGATGCTTAATATGAGTCTGGAAGGAGAGTTTACAGTCTAACCAGACACCTAGGTATTTGTAGTTGTCCACATATTCTAGGTCAGAACCGTCCAAAGTAGAGATGCTAGTCGGGCAGAGGGGTGCGGGCAGCAATCAGTTGAAGAGCATGCACTTAGTTTTACTAGCATTTAAAAGCAGTTGGAGGCCACGAAAGGCTACCTGCCACTCCAGGTTATTATAAAACCACTACGCTTGAGCTGGGTGTGATGAGAAAACTGATCTACGTAAAGCAGAGCTTGTGAACATAGGCCCTACATACCACCCACGATGGTCAGCCACCACTACCACAGACCCTGCTGTGTGAAGCTATAGCCCAACCAACCATCTACCATCCTTGGTCCTGGAGCAACAGATGTTTGAGACAGCTCTCCAATCCCAATTAGCCCCCTCAACCTCCTCTTCTCCCCTCTCATTGTGCTGCAAGCGTACTTGTGTCTGTTGTGGTACCACATCATTCAGAGAGGTTGTATCTAGCGGTAATTATTGGTTAACACTCCCCTCTACACCCCTCCAGCCCTCTTTATTGTGTTGACGTCTCAACTACGGCAGCCATCGTTAATCAAGCCATTTAGGATGGAGCTGAACCCAGAGACCCTGGACCGCCCCTCCGCCTACTGCTGGTTGGTGAGGAAATGTTCAATGTCCAATCCCTTCTCCGTTCAATCAGAGAGAGACGTGCGGAAATCGAGAGAGATTCTCTCATAGTGCCTTCAGAAAGTGTTCATACCCCTTGACTTATTCCACATAAAGTGTTCATACCCCTTGACTTATTCCAGATAAAGTGTTCATACCCCTTGACTTATTCCACATAAAGTGTTCATACCCCTTGACTTATTCCACATAAAGTGTTCATACCCCTTGACTTATTCCACAGAAAGTGTTCATACCCCTTGACTTATTCCACATAAAGTGTTCATACCCCTTGACTTATTCCACATAAAGTGTTCATACCCCTTGACTTATTCCACATAAAGTGTTCATACCCCTTGACTTATTCCACATAAAGTGTTCATACCCCTTGACTTATTCCACATAAAGTGTTCATACCCCTTGACTTATTCCACATAAAGTGTTCATACCCCTTGACTTATTCCACATAAAGTGTTCATACCCCTTATTCCAGACTTATTCCACATAAAGTGTTCATACCCCTTATTCCAGACTTATTCCACATAAAGTGTTCATACACCGAGACTTAGTCCACATTTTGATATGTTACAGCCTGAATTCAAAATGGATCGAATATATATTTTTTTTAATTCCCCGATCGACATACAATACCGCATAACGACAAAGTGAAAACGTGTTTTTTTTTTTTTTACTTTTTGCAGATTTGATAAAAAATTAAATACAGAAATATCTCATTTCTATACTGTAAGTATTCAGAGTCAATACATGTTAGAATCACCTTTGGCAGCGGTTACCCAGAAAGACTCACAGCTGTAAGTCTCTAAGAGCTTTGCACACCTGGATTCTACAATATTTAGACATTGTTTTTTTTGTTTTTTTTATTCTTCATGCTCTGTCAAAATGGTTGTTGATCATTGCTAGACAGCTATTTTCAAGTCTTGCCATAGATTTTCAAGCCGATTTAATTCAATACTGTAACTCGGCCACTCAGGAACATTCAATGTCATCTTGGTAAGCAACTCCAGTGTATATTTGGCCTTGTGTTTTAGGTTATTGTCCTGCTGAAAGGTGATTTAGTCTCCCATGGTCTGGTGGAACGCAGACTGAATCAGGTTTTCCTCTAGGATTTTGCCTGTTCTTAGCTCTATTCCAATTCTTTTTATCCTAGAAATCTCCCTAGTCTTTGCCGATAACAAGCATACTGATAACATGATGCAGCCACCACCATGCTTGAAAATATGAAGAGTGGTATTGTGTTGTATTGGATTTGCCCCAAACATAATGCTTTGTATTCAGGACATAAAGGTAATTTCTTTGCCACATTTTTTGCAGTTTTACTTTAGTGCCTTTTTGCAAAGAGGATGCATGTTTTTGAATATTGTTATTCTATACAGGCTTCCTTCTTTTCACTGTGTCAATTAGCTTAGTTTTGTGGAGTAACTACAATGTTGTTGATCCATCCTCAGTTGTCTCCTATCACAGCCATTAAACTCTGTAACTGTTTTAAAGTCACCATTGCCTTCATTGTGAAATCCCTGAGAGGTTTCCTTCCTCTCCGGCAACTGAGTTAGGAAGGACTCCTGTATCTTTGTAGTGACTGGGTGTATTGATAAACCATCCATAGTATAATTAATCATTCACGATGCTCAAAGGGATATTCAATGTCTGCTTTTTGTCCCTGGTCTCTGTAGTTGAATCTCTGTGGTTGAAATTCACTGATTGACAGAGGGACCTTACACATACTTGTATGTGTGGGGTACAGATATGAGGTAGTCATTCAAAAATCATGTTAAACACCAGTCCATGTAAATTATTATGTGACTTGTTAAGGACATTTTTAATCCTGAACATATATATGTAGGCCATAACAAAGGGATGGAATACTTGACATTTCAGCTTTTAATTATTTTATTCATTTGTACACATTTCTAAAAAATATCATTCAACTTTGACATAATGGGGGTATTGTGTGTAGATCAGTGACACAACATCTCAATTCAATCCATTTTAAATTCAGGCTGTAACAGAAAACACCGTCATAACATTTAACATTTACATTTAAGTCATTTAGCAGACGCTCTTATCCAGAGCGACTTACAAATTGGTGCTTTCACCTTATGACATCCAGTGGAACAGCCACTTTACAATAGTGCATCTAGGTCTTTTAAGGGGAGGGGGGGGGGTGAGAAGGATTACTTTATCCTATCCTAGGTATTCCTTAAAGAGGTGGGGTTTCAGGTGTCTCCGGAAGGTGGTGATTGACTCCGCTGTCCTGGCGTCGTGAGGGAGTAACAAACACACATGTAACAGCCGTCACTGTTATACTATACATGTAGCGAGGTGTTAAGTGCCAGTTTGTTTACATGTTTGTTTTGTTATTTATTTTCTTCCTATTGGCATCTACTAACCAAACACAACACAACCTAACCTCAACCATCAAGTGAAACACCAGTTGGTGATCTAAGATTGGTAATATTCAAGACTAAACTGGGTTTAGCCAGAACAAAATGTTGGACAAGTCAAGAGTTATGAAGGCTCTGTATCTGTCACGTTTTGGAGGGATTCGTCTTTCACATTGTCACGATCGTCGTGTGGAGGAGACCAAATGTTGGACAAGTCAAGAGTTATGAAGGCTCTGTATCTGTCACGTTTTGGAGGGATTCGTCTTTCACATTGTCACGATCGTCGTGTGGAGGAGACCAAATGTTGGACAAGTCAAGAGTTATGAAGGCTCTGTATCTGTCACGTTTTGGAGGGATTCGTCTTTCACACTAAACGAACGTGCCGTTATCATACAAAAGTGCAAACACAGGCGACATAGACAATAACCCACGAAATACCCAAAGAAGATGGCTGCCTAAATATGGTTCCCAATCAGAGACAACTATAAACACCTGCCTCTAATTGAGAACCAATCTAGGCAACCATAGACTTATATTAACACCTAGATGATAACACAACTCCATAAACCTACAAAACCCCTAGACAGTACAAAAACAAATACCCAAATCACCCATGTCACACCCTGACCTAACCAAAACAATAAAGAAAACAAACAATACTCAGGTCAAGTCGTGACATACATTCAGTGTCTAGACTAGTGTACACCGTCCAGCATCAGAATGACATTTCTCTGAGGCATAGACTCATAAACAGAACTCAGATTTAAAAATGAGAAAAGATACAAAAGTCACATTTTAGTGTGTTTATATTTGGTGCAGCCCTGTGGTTCATCTTTGCAAACTACTGTAAGCTTTCTAGCTTTCGATGTCAGTGTTGTGTTTGCGTTCAAAACCTTCCTACCGTCTCCAGTGTAATCCAGGGGTCAGACAGTGTCAGCAGGGGATACCCCTCTGTGTCACATTTGTGTATGAATGGCTGAGGGCTGAATGGCTCTTTTTACTGCCCGGTGTAGACCTTGCCCTAAGGCCCCAGCTCTCCTCCCTCCAGCGTGACAGGGTGTCCACAGTCTGCATCATTTCTTTAGGAATTGTTGAGCATCTGTACACTTCTTTCAAAGTGCTCAAACTTCACTGGCGTGCTCTGGACATTTAGTAAGAGTGAACAAGGGAGGGAGTAGGCATCTTGTTGGCATCAATTCATACAAACCATCATATAAATAGCTGTGTATTTTTTTTTCTATTTGGTTAGTTACTTAACTTCTGTTTATCTTCAAGAGCATACCAGTCACTTCAAGTAGGTTATCTTAGCCAGGGTTTTTAACTGGGGTCTCATCCATTCTCTGTCTATCTGTCCCAGCTCTCCTCCCTGCAGCAGAGAGAAAGAACATTAAAGTAGACAGTTGGATTAGCCTTGTGTGTGTCCCCCCCCCCCTGCCTTCTGCTCTGCTAGCTAATGAGCTGACACGCCCACCAATAGAACTGGCGTTTTCTAATCAGATGTTCGTCTCCTCTGTGTGAGATGGGTACAATGTATTTACCCCCCCCCCTCCTCGAAACACATTTATGTGCAAGTTGACAATAACATAAAATCTTGTCTCCCAAATGCTGCAAACCGGTGCCTGTGAGGCGCTTCAACCTAACATGTTGACATGGGACCTACAGTAAGACACACAAGTGGGATTGAACAGGAGAGCCTGCCTGTATTGTAGGAGAGCCTGCCTGTATTGTAGGGGAGTCTGCCTGTATTGTAGGGGAGTCTGCCTGTATTGTAGGAGAGCCTGCCTGTATTGTAGGAGAGCCTGCCTGTATTGTAGGAGAGCCTGCCTGTATTGTAGGGGAGTCTGCCTGTATTGTAGGGGAGTCTGCCTGTATTGTAGGAGAGCCTGCCTGTATTGTAGGTGCTGGCTGTCTTAAACAGGAGAGCCTGTCTGTATTGTAGGTGCTGGCTGTCTTAAACAGGAGAGCCTGTCTGTATTGTAGGTGCTGGCTGTCTTAAACAGGAGAGCCTGTCTGTATTGTAGGTGAGCCTGTCTGTATTGTAGGTGCTGGCTGTCTTAAACAGGAGAGCCTGTCTGTATTGTAGGTGAGCCTGTCTGTATTGTAGGTGCTGGCTGTCTTAAACAGGAGAGCCTGTCTGTATTGTAGGTGAGCCTGCCTGTATTGTAGGAGAGCCTGCCTGTATTGTAGGAGAGCCTGCCTGTATTGTAGGAGAGCCTGCCTGTATTGTAGGAGAGCCTGCCTGTATTGTAGGTGCTGGCTGTCTTAAACAGGGGAGTCTGCCTGTATTGTAGGTGCTGGCTGTCTTAAACAGGAGAGCCTGCCTGTATTGTAGGTGCTGGCTGTCTTAAACAGGAGAGCCTGCCTGTATTGTAGGTGAGCCTGCCTGTATTGTAGGTGCTGGCTGTCTTAAACAGGAGAGCCTGCCTGTAAAACAGGTAATCTCCTGAATCCCCTGCTCTGTGAACGGAGGACCTGCTCTGTGAACGGAGGACCTGCTCTGTGAACGGAGGACCTGCTCTGTGAACGGAGGACTCTGTGAACGGAGGACTCTGTGAACGGAGGACTCTGTGAACGGAGGACTCTGTGAACGGAGGACACTGTGGACGGAGGACTCTGTGAACGGAGGACTCTGTGAACGGAGGACTCTGTGAACGGAGGACCTGCTCTGTGAACGGAGGACTCTGTGAACGGAGGACCTGCTCTGTGAACGGAGGACTCTGTGAACGGAGGACCCTGTCAACGGAGGACCCTGTGAACGGAGGACTCTGTGAACGGAGGACCCTGTGAACGGAGGACCCTGTGAACGGAGGACTCTGTGAACGGAGGACTCTGTGAACGGAGGACTCGGAGGACTCTGTGAACGGAGGACTCTGTGAACGGAGGACCCTGTGAACGGAGGACCCTGTGAACGGAGGACCCTGTGAACGGAGGACCCTGTGAACGGAGGACTCTGTGAACGGAGGACTCTGTGAACGGAGGACTCTGTGAACAGAGGACTCTGTGAACGGAGGACACTGTGGACGGAGGACTCTGTGAACGGAGGACTCTGTGAACGGAGGACTCTGTGAACGGAGGACCTGCTCTGTGAACGGAGGACTCTGTGAACGGAGGACCTGCTCTGTGAACGGAGGACTCTGTGAACGGAGGACCCTGTCAACGGAGGACCCTGTGAACGGAGGACTCTGTGAACGGAGGACCCTGTGAACGGAGGACCCTGTGAACGGAGGACTCTGTGAACGGAGGACTCTGTGAACGGAGGACCCTGTGAATGGAGGACTCTGTGAACGGAGGACACTGTGAACGGAGGACTCTGTGAACGGAGGACTCTGTGAACGGAGGACTCTGTGAACGGAGGACCCTGTGAACGGAGGACCCTGTGAACGGAGGACCCTGTGAACGGAGGACTCTGTGAACGGAGGACACTGTGAACGGAGGACTCTGTGAACGGAGGACTCTGTGAACGGAGGACTCTGTGAACGGAGGACTCTGTGAACGGAGGACTCTGTGAACGGAGGACTGTGAACGGAGGACCTGCTCTGTGAACGGAGGACTCTGTGAACGGAGGACTCTGTGAACGGAGGACTCTGTGAACGGAGGACTCTGTGAACGGAGGACCCTGTGAACGGAGGACCTGCTCTGTGAACGGAGGACTCTGAACGGAGGACTCTGAACGGAGGACCCTGTGAACGGAGGAGTCTGAACGGAGGACCCTGTGAACGGAGGACTCTGAACAGAGGACCCTGTGAACGGAGGACCCTGTGAACGGAGGACTGTGAACGGAGGACACTGTGAACGGAGGACTCTGTGAACGGAGGACCCTGTGAACGGAGGACCCTGTGAACGGAGGACCCTGTGAATGGAGGACCCTGTGAACGGAGGACCTGCTCTGTGAACGGAGGACTCTGTGAACGGAGGACTCTGTGAACGGAGGACTCTGTGAACGGAGGACTCTGTGAACGGAGGACCTGCTCTGTGAACGGAGGACCCTGTGAACGGAGGACTCTGTGAACGGAGGACCCTGTCAACGGAGGACTCTGTGAACGGAGGACTCTGTGAACGGAGGACTCTGTGAACGGAGGACCCTGTCAACGGAGGACCCTGTCAACGGAGGACTCTGTGAACGGAGGACTCTGTGAACGGAGGACTCTGTGAACGGAGGACCCTGTCAACGGAGGACCCTGTGAGCGGAGGACTCTGTGAACGGAGGACTCTGTGAACGGAGGACCCTGTGAACGGAGGACTCTGTGAACGGAGGACTCTGTGAACGGAGGACCCTGTCAACGGAGGACCCTGTGAGCGGAGGACTCTGTGAACGGAGGACTCTGTGAACGGAGGACCCTGTGAACGGAGGACTCTGTGAACGGAGGACTCTGAACGGAGGACTCTGAACGGAGGACCCTGTGAACGGAGGACTGTGAATGGAGGATACTGTGAACGGAGGACTCTGTGAACGGAGGACCCTGTGAACGGAGGACCCTGTGAACGGAGGACCCTGTGAATGGAGGACCCTGTGAACGGAGGACTCTGTGAACGGAGGACCCTGTGAACGGAGGACTGTGAACGGAGGACACTGTGAACGGAGGACTCTGTGAACGGAGGACCCTGTGAACGGAGGACCCTGTGAACGGAGGACCCTGTGAATGGAGGACCCTGTGAACGGAGGACTCTGTGAACGGAGGACTCTGTGAACGGAGGACACTGTGAACGGAGGACCTACTCTGTGAACGGAGGACTCTGTGAACGGAGGACTGTGAACGGAGGACCCTGTGAACGGAGGACTCTGTGAACGGAGGACTCTGTGAACGGAGGACTCTGTGAACAGAGGACTGTGAACGGAGGACCCTGTGAACGGAGGACTCTGTGAACGGAGGACCTGTCTAGTATTTAAATGACCTGGGAAGAGATGATCTATGTGCTCTAACCCAAGGCCAGGGGACAAACACAGGCCTCTCTGCTGTTCAAGCTCCTCTACATATATTTCTCAAGGACATTTCTTGGCATCTAACAACAACAAATAGCAGGACCACAACACAGCTAGCACTATGAGGGAGAAACATTAAGCATAAGGATTTTTTTCTTGAAGCGGGTCATTTGTTTCTGAAACGCTAAACTGAAGATAAGAGTCTCTTCTTT